>NC_139811.1:19309551-19383172 GCF_963457635.1 Microchirus variegatus | reverse complement strand
ATATTCAATAAATGTGCCATTCATTTAAGAATATTTTCTACTGTAATTGAATTTAAGTTTTTTATTTAATTTAGGATTAGTGTACCATGAATACAAGGAGTCATAAATAACAACAATTATCTGGAAAAGTTCTACATTATTATGTATTATTTACATCCAAACAAATAAGGCTTAAGTGAGTCTATTGCATTATCTGTTATTTTATTTTTTTTATCACCATGACGATTGAATGGATGTTTAAACATCAGGCTAACAGAAAGAGCTGTCCTTGGTGCTGAATCTCACTCGGCTGAGTGCAGCAGACGGCACTGCTGAAGTTCTATTCGTTAAAACATATTATTAATGCTAAGCAAAAAGTAATTGACATAAAAAAATAAAAAAATAAGTTTTCCACTTAAATATACAAGCAAAATAATAAGGAGAATAATGTTAGTTTGAATCGTGTAAACAACATATTATTCCTATACATAGACATAGCATTGCAGTTCTCCTACTTTTATTCAACAGTGGTGCAATGATGTAACTTACTTGTCCGCGACACATACATTGACATTTAGATTAGCTTTACATTTTCAAATGATCCAATTAAACTGGTTAGTAAGGCAGATTAAGAAGGATGGTGAAGATGAAGTTAGTAAAATACATTTGGGTTGCACACTTAAGATAATGAGACCATTTTTTTGGGACAGATATACAAGCACTTTTACAGAATTTGAGTAAATAAAATGCTAATTACACATTGCCTATCTAAGTGACAAAGTGTTTTACATGGGGGAAAGGGAGGGAGAGAGAGAGAGAAATGTTGGATATTGACAATGTTGAAGTTGTCAGTAAATTAGTAATGTTCTGCTTTTTAATACTGATTTCAACAGAAATGCTGCAAATTAGGATACAAAAAAGACAGTGGTTCTACTACCATTTAATTTGAAACGATTTTGACAATATTTCAAAAGGGACTCAACAACAACTCAACAACAACAGCAGCACCACTGCTGAAAAGGAACAGGAAAAAACACTTCATTGATACTTCTATGCAAGGTGAACTTTATTTGAGAATGCCTTTTTTCAAAAGTGGCATGTCTATTCTCATTTGAATTTATACTGTAATCTGATTAAAATGATCATCAACATTTATCTCAGAATAACCAATATTTGGACGGTTCAAATCCGTAAGAGTTTTGGCTCTGAGAAAGGCAGTAGAACACAATTATTCAGTTTGATCCAGGAGGAACTGCAGGAGCAGCAGCAACATGATGAAGCGGCCAGGATAAAAATGAGGACTATAAATACAACTATATAGCATTGTGAAGCTGCAGGGACATGCAGTCACTTAGCATAAGAAGGAAGGGGCTGTACATTACCCAGAAAGTGTTTATTGATCCTCTAAGTGTGTGTCTAATTTCTTGCAGCTTTATTTAATCCAGAGTGGAAGTGCTGACGATTTCCTTCCAAGCCAGATTCATCGTCTTGCCAGCAAAGTGACAAAGGTAATTACATCCCTCTTCATTTTGGTCAGTTGAGTTGTTGGTAAGGAAACCCCTGATAGTAAATGTGTCCTTCCACAAACAAACAAGTGAAGGGCAACGCCAAACTTTACGCACATGATTTGCATGAGTTTACATCTCACACGGATAGGGCTTACATCCTTGTAAATTTTGGATTATCTTGTTTTGCTATAGTGAGCCACGAGAAGCTGTCTACAATGGAGGAGACTGCGTCAAGTACACATTGAAGAGGTGTGCACTCTTTTCAGTTTTTGGTGCCACTATCCATAATTAATCAGATATCTCCTCAACCAGTTCCCTACCTTCATGAGGATTTAATGTTTCTCTAGTGAGGTGGCTTCTATAGAGAAAATGCGCCTACAGGTTTTATATATTTATATATAAGACTCCAGATCTGAGAGCTTAAAGGGGAATTCCAGTATGATTTGACCTGGGCCCTATGTTTATAAATGTGGGTTTATATGTTTCATTATTGGTCTAGTAGATCGGTCCAGAAAGATGATTAAGAGGAAAAAAACAACAAATTTCTTCCTGATGTCCCACCTCTCATCTCTGAATTATGAAGGTAAAATGCTTCTGCAACTTTCTGCACATTTCCTGCTGGAGGGACACTGCAGCTCAGGTGGAACCACTCTTTCACTCAGGATTTTTTAGCTTAGACACAGCCTCAATCTTCTGAGAAAATACAGAGAATTACTTCTTTGTTAAAGTCCAAAACTCCATGCCTTTGGCAACTGATGAAGTTAAACTTTTTTGTTAGATCGAAGCCCTTGTCTGTTTAGACTCTGCAATCTGTCTGTGTTTTGTTGTAAGAGTCCAATCCACAATGTTTATTCCCTGCTTTCGCCTCGCAGCAGTTGAAGAAGTGATAGTTATTGTATTTTGTAGCGAAGTTCCATTATAAAATTCCCCAAAAAACTTGCAGCTTTGAGTTGTCTCTGTTGTTTGGTCCAACATTTAATTCTCTGCAAAAAATAAGAACAAAACCAGACAGTGTCTGAAATGGTCTATTATCAATTCTAATTTTAGCGAGATACACGGAAAGCAACCACGACTGCCACAGAACTAACCAAACAACACTATAGTCATATATTTAGGACCATGGTTTGGCCATTATCAGACAGCATTAAAGGACTCAAATTAAAAAAGTCTGACTTGAAAGGTCTGTTTTTAATGTTGTGTTCAGACCTGATGGCTGCACTTATCCAGCTCTAAAGCCAACATGCGGAACGGAAACATATTGTATCTGCTGGGAATATGAGCTATAATCACTTCAAAGTGCATGAGATTAATTATTAGTAAGCACATTTTAGTTGCTCTTACTGATGAACGTGTGATAAGATAAGCTAATCCTTTATTCGTCCCACATTGCAGAGTTACAGCAGCCAACAATCAAAACAAGGTAGAAAAGTAGAAATAAGTTAATGAAATAAAGACTATTAATTCTATTAAACATTATGCATACGGTATATACGGTATATACACATAATACAGTGCACTCAAGGAAGACGGTGTTATAATATACAGTACTGCACAGGAAATTAGGCAGTTTTGGTGTGGGTGCGGTCTACTGACAGTGCCGCAATACCTTTCCATAGACCCGCAAGGTCTATGCTGCTTTAAGGCGTGTGTTGACCATAAACTACATTTCCCACAATGAATGGTGATTGTGTTACTCGTGAAGTGACGGCATCCTGCCACTAGTTTGCAGTGTATCATTGTATATGCATCATGCGACAAATTAAATTAGCATTGAAATATCCACAAATGATCCCAAAATGTACAGGAAGAGAAAGATTGATGCAGATGGAAGGCAGTTTCAAGAAAGATAGGAAGGCTTCAAGGAGAAAATCCATGTCTTTTGTGTTATGAGGCGGTGTCGGTCGTCAAAGAGTACGATCTACGTCGGCATTTTGACACCAAACAAGGAGACAAGTATGCCAAAGTTAGCCTTCAAGAAGAACAACAAATTGTCAAAGAATTAAAAGGCAAACTGCGATCGCAGCAGAATGTGTTCAAAAAAAGCCACAACCAAAAACAATGCAGCAGTGAAAGCTAGCTTTATTGTGGCTGAAGAAATCACCCATGCTTCAAAGTCTTTTTCTGAGGGTGCGTTTACATTTAGTTACATTTATTCTGCCTTACAGTTACATCTGGGCCTTTTGAGAGCGTAAACTCTTCTTCACACCCGATTGTAACCAATTAATTAATGCATTGTCACAAAATAAAAAAATGTCAGTCACCTGTGGAATAGACAGGCCTGTAAAAACATCATCCAATCATGACCCAAATGAATGAATTGGATCGTGATGCATCAATCAAACTGCCCTCTGCTGTCCCTCCCCCCATGTGCGTACCCCTCTTCGTGGACTAATCGCGACAACCTCAGAGCTTGTGCTAGCTTGCTAAATCCAATGAGACAGTTGCAGCAACATTATAGCAGAAAAGGTGCCAACAACAGGTGTTGGTTGCAAACGAATGAAACATTTTAAATCGTTTTTGCTAAGGATATCAAAAAATGTAGGGATTTGGAGCATTTGCCTTGAACTTTTTTTTTTAATTGCAATGTCAAACAATTTCTGAAGTGAATGATAATGCGTGAGTCAGAATATAGAATATTTTCTGGCTACAATAATTGAGATAGTGACTCTACACTGTGCCCCTGCATCACTGAACAAGCACGAGTGGTTTGAAGAGCATGGTGATGGAGCCAGCTGCACCAGCTGTTAGTATACCATTTTTGGCTTTCTGGATGGGTTTGAAGGAGTAAGAGAGAGGATTTTTGAACCACATAATGTCTGAGAGACCACTGAGTTTGTGGCAATAAAGTGTGACAATCACCTAATCCTACAGATCGAGCATTTTGTTTCGTTGTTCAACATTATTTCAAGTATTCATTGTCCACTTGAATAGAAATACACATCGATTGAGGTTTATTAACACACAGAAACATACATACATTGACTTTTGTTTTATCCCCATAGACAAGGAGCTGCATCTTTTAGCAGCTCCCCTCTACCACTTTCTTTTTTGAACGAGTCATGTGTGATAGGATTTGTCACTTTAAAAAAAAAAGGCAGGATTGCAGCTGTCACTGTTCTAGTCAGGAACAGCATGTTTCCATCCAGCTCAGAGGGCGACAAGACGGCAGAAAACCTGACATTCATTGAACCGAGTATGTTTGAGTGACACTGGCTTTGCCCTATAGCTGCTGTGGTGTGAACACTATTATGATATCGGACTCACCTGTTGCATCTCAAGCTAAACTCTCTGGAGATGATTGACACCTCAAAAATCTGTCTTTGTTGTTGTGGCTGTTCAGACGCACTGTGGAGATTCAGACGCTTCTAAACAGTTTCTGTTTGAATCTACATAAAGGGGAGTTTAATCCAGGATCCACAGGTCAGACAAACATCACCTTTAAGGCTTAAAATGTCAATGCCAATGTCAAAACAGGGGGTGCAGCTTTGTTGTTTAATCGCGCTCCGGTCCCTGAGGTCAGCTTCTTGTGTATCTGCCTACACGCTCCAGTGACTACCTGTCCACTAACCAGACTGAAAGCCTGTGGAAAGGATTTAATTACATCTTCCTGACGCCATTTTTCAATATCTGCTATCAGTCTGCTTCACTACACGGTGCTTTCATACATTCTAATTGACTTGTCTTTAACACAGGCTGCATGCTCATGTAGATTCAAGAAAGATTCAAAGCGGCACAACAATATTTGATAAATAAGTAAGTTCATATAAAATGCACAGCACATCCACACATACACATACAGGCACACAAAAGCGTCTGCACAACTCCAGCCTCTCTTGAAAACATGCAGTCCGTAAAAAGACAAGAGCAAGATCGGGCAAGGCAGCAGCAGAACCAGACCTGGCTTCATTTCACACATCAGTGAGCAATTCACAGTGACACTGAACAAAAGATAACACGACAAAAGCAGCACAGGCTGCAGAGCCACACATTCTCAGGCTTTGGCCTTAAGAGATGCAACGGTGGCTCAGTGGAAGAGCGACCCGTCTTTCAACTGGATGGTTGTGGGATGTCGTTTCCCAGCTCCACAAGTCAATATGCTAATGTTTCCATGAGCAAGACACTGACGTTGATCCTGAGCCGGTAGTGTGTGAACTGGTATGAAAGTTGTGCTGCAGATAGATGGTGCTATAACGTGTGAGTGAACGGGTGTGAATGGATGAATTACAAAAGATGTAATTGGAGCAGCTTTAAGTGGTCATCATGACTAGAAAAGAGCTAGACCAAGTACCATAGCTCTCCCACAGCAAGAGGGGGAAAAAAGTGAATAGTGGGCATGATAACATCATCTCTGATCTAGCAGAGGACAAAAGGTTGACCTGTGCAAACAAAGAGGCAAGGCACTAGAGCTAAATATGTGTCTAATTTGTTTTTTCTGTAACACTTTTTGAAAAACCCTCTTTGTGACCAGATAACCATCAATAAATAAAGTTGTCAGGGGAATAAAGAAAACAAGCTGTTGTCTGTCGCCCCTTGCAAAGCTGTAATAAAAAAATAACTGTTTTATTCTGACCTTATAGATTGATTGACATATCTGTCAGTCGTTTATCAACCTGTTAAGCTGTGTGTGCCCTGCCTATGTTCTCACAGCTATAACCAAAGTCTTCACAAGAAACCAGAGAGGAATATGCCAATGAAGAAGAGATACAGTAGTTGGCGGGAGTGAGTGACTGAATTATGGCAGAGGATGTGCAATCAAAATCCCCACTTCCACTACAGAGAGCTTCCAGTGATTTGATGAGAGGTGGTGGGATTTATTGGTTGTAGTTTGTTGAAGTGCTTCCTTTTCCTCATTTAGACTTCTGAAAAGGTTTCAGCGCAAAGTTCTAAAGTTTAAAAAAAACACAAAAGAGCTGTCCTGAATGGAAAAGTTTAAATAATGAAAAATGCTATCTTTATCCCTGTGTTTGTTCAGAACGTAATGAGACAAAGCAATGTCAAATTCCCGAATAAAAGCAAGGATAGAGAAAAGAAATTCAGAGGCTGCACGGCACTTGTTGAATGTCAAAGAAAAGCTAAATACCCTTCTGCTGACCTCACACATTAGAAATCGGGCAGACAGCCAAGACTCGGTGGTAGACTGGCTCGTTCTTCAACTGGATGGTTGCTGGTTCGATCCCCTGCTCCACTACACATGATGACGTGTCCCTGAGCAAGACACTTAACCCCGTGTAGCTCTTGATGGCTGTGCCAGCAGTAAGTGAATGGGCATACATGATGTATAGAAAAATCACAAAGATGAGTGTGAATGGCAAAAAGCAGGTTTGTGATATAAATACAGACCATTTACCATCTTCATACACCATGGGTTACTTGGAAGAAAGGGTAGTTTATTTAATTTATTCATTTCAAACTAAATAACAACCTCCAAGTAACAAAACATTGTACTCTGGTTGGAGAAAACATCTGTACCTAAAGAAGGAAAGACTTTCACTTTGCTGGAACAGTACAGTGTTATCACGGCTCATCTGCCAACTCCTGTGTTAAACAAGCACATTCAGAGAATAAGGAGTAGTGTGAAGTGAAATTTCGAGAGCAAAATAAGTTGTGATGCAAAAATAATTAAAAAAAAAAAAAAAAAAAGCTCAAAGTTCATCTTGAGTTTGCTCATCAGCACATAGAATCAGATGTTGCAGACACACAAAACAAGTAAACTCTTGACTGCTGATGATGGAGAACAGGTGCATAATGGTGCTTAAAGGGTGCTCAAAGTTAAATTATTTTGTAGTTGTGCTTTTAATGGAGAGTGAAAAAAAAAGGCTTTTAATCAAGTATGAGAAACCGTTCAAACACAACAAACGATTGTAGTGGATGTGGAGCTGCAGAGGTCTGACGTGGTATAATCATGCCCACCTATATCACAGCTGCCAGCTGCCTCGGAGATGGAGGTCTGACAATGAATGTGAAATGCTGAGGTCTGTAAATCATGGACTGAAGCATCCCTATTGTGTTCCCTTAATTGGAAAATATTTGAAACACGTTTCTGGTAGATTTAAATTACACTTGGGTGATTTAAATCTCTTTGATCTATTGTCCAGAAGAAACCTATGTTGTGTCTTGCACTTGACAAACCTGGATCTACAAATCTAAGACACACGCAGAGATGTACAGTATGTGAGAAACATGTGGAAGGCAGTGACGGATCTGTGGAGCTCCTCAGGGACTCAGACACAGATGGGGAGGGATGTGAAGAGTGGTTGTGATCATGAAGCAGCACTCACAGAGAACTCAGCAAAAGTTAGTTAACTCCAACACAAGAAACCGCATTCTATGTTTGCTACGGAAGTATTCCCACATGTTTAAGTGCAATCCTTTGGAAACACACATATACATATAAGCTTAGATAAGAGTATTAGCAGCTGAGAATTTTTAACTGCAACAAACTGAAAGATAAGCCAAACCCTTGTAGGCAAAGTGATTAACATGAGCAACCTTATTGAAACTTTCACTGGCAACTGCTCATCCCCATCTCCAGACAAGCATCTAGTTACCAATAATCTATCTGACACATGCCAGCTAACTTTGCTGAAATCCACACTAATCCTCAAAGCACTTCAAAGCTGAGCGTGAGTGTGTGGTCTGTGTTAGTCTGCTCTACTCTGTTAGAGAACGGTGCTGTTAGTTCATAACTAAAGATGCTGTCCCCCAATCCCTACATTATTATGATTTACTCATGAACACCTGGGCAATATAATACTTCAGCTTTGGAGCTAGTAGAGTGGCTGAAACCTGTTTGCACTGTCCATCCTGTTTATCATTTATAACAGGGACACAGACCTTACAAATGAGTGAATACACTGGTCAGCACACTAAAACTCTGATGAGTAGCAATGACTTCAGCTCAGATTTCAGATGAAATTATGTTTGTTCCTTGTGCCACAGGAAACAAAGTGAAAACCACAGCTTGAACTGTTTGAATACACTAAGATTTGTACTAAAAAGACAAAATGGGAGGAAAAAAAGACAAGGGCAAAAGCCATTTTGTAAAAATAAAGGTCATGCTATTTTGTTCAGATTTTTTTTACCAGAATATAGCCCTAAAAGTCAAACAGTGAAGTTGATTAAACATGAAATCATTATGTTATCTCTTCTGGATGAGAAGACTTCATTAGAGAACCTTTGCTTATCACCCAGGCTGGAGCAGACCTGGCCCAAAATATTCTGATCAGTTATCATCTTCACGGTTTAGTGATTTAGGTTATAACATGTCTGCTGTCTGTCTGTCTGTAGTGTATCTGTTGTTCCAAATCACATTTTCATTTCACATGTTTCCACAACAAGCCTCAACCGAGATTTTAAAGAAGAAATCGATCGGAAAGGCTTGTTGGTGGAATAGCCAGGAGTTAAGGTCTTACAGTATATCACATCAAGTGAAACAGACAGACTTTAAAATGATAAGACAAACGTCCTGGTTGAGTGAAAGTGAAAACAGACTGAGGGAACATCTGATAGTAGAACTGCTCTTCGAGTGATGAAAAACGTGTTACATGTATTTTATTTGCAAGTAAAATGGCTGTAGATGGCTGTTTTTTCTTCAATCTGACAATGCTTTGTGTCCTTGTTACTATGGTTTTAATGGTGCAATATTACCATTGGCATCACTTTACCACTTTCCAGTGGTCACAGGTGATCCACACAGTCTCATATTCAGGCCAAGGACTTTAGGTGTAGCTGTTTAGATGCCTATAAAGTAAATTGTGTAGCTGTTTTGTCACATCTACTTATTCCCTGCTCGTGGGCTGATTGAAAGGAAGCATATGGAGGAGTGACAGCAGCACAGGCACCTGTGTAATGGAAAACAGACTTTAGGCACAAGCCCTATTTTCAATGCATGCCTAGAATATTGTGTATTCAGTGTTGCCATGCATTTTCTTTTCTTTTTTTCTCTCAGAGGAATATTAGAAAACACTGCATTGGTCCAAATTTCCTTTTGTATAACTATCAATCATTTTGCTAAATTACACATTGCCATCTGGTCTCTCTCGACCAAAAGCACACTTTGGTATGATCAACTATTCAACACACACAACGGAGACAAATCTCACAGTGGACACATTATAAAGGGGGGAACCACAAATACCTAATGTCTCCATAGCCGAGGGGGAATGAAAGGAATCCGGTTTAATCGAGTCACTTTATGCAAGTTTCTGTGGTTTCATATCAGTGGGTCGCTGACCCTTTTTGAATAATGCAGCCTACAGTGCGATACTTTTCTAAAAAAACTGGCAGCAGAGTGTCCACCATCTCTCTCTCACCGAGAAGAAACTGTGCTGACTTGGCAGACCTCCAAACCTCTTCCACAGGAATATGAGCAAGTAAAGTGGGAGGAACAAAGGAAGACGCAGAAAAGCTCTCCGTTCTCATTGTTGCCTCACTGAATCAACAGCCCTCCATTCCATAAAACATATTATGTCTTGATTCACTCCAGTTTGATTTACCTTTTTCCCGCAATTCATTCTCGTCCCATTGTATTTAATGGAATGTTACGACTACACATTGTGATTCATACCTGGCCTTGCTGCAATAAAAATAACTCAGGTGAAGAAATAACCTTATCTCAGCGGAGCATAATAGAGTCTTATACGGTAGCCTTGACAAGTGGGGAAAAGTCTAGCTAGCATTAACACAGTGTCGCGGTGAGGGTATTCGCACTGGCTAACATGATCGCCACCGACCTGACAGCGGGTGAAAGCCTCAGGGATGGGACTCCTGTAAATACACAAACATGGCCTCATTATGTAGAGCTGTCAACGTAGAATTTGACTCACTAATACAAGACTGAATAAACTATTTCATTTTTCCCCAGCCTCACCCGTATCTCCTCCGTCAGTCTAATTAATTTTGAGTTAAGAATTAATTAGAAATGTGCATCCATCTGAGTAGAAAGACGTTCCACAAATACTACACTGGCAACATCCAAATAAAAGCTTTAAAGAAAGTGGCAAAACCCCGTTCTTCAAGGGAGTTCATGTCCCCCGACGAAAACATTTAGAGAAAGGATATCTAATACAGTTTTTACTGGAGAGCAAATTAAATCTTAAGCAGTCTGCAATGCCAAAATTAGAATATGTCCACCAACGAATATACAATGGACACATTGACCAATTAAAAACGTGGATTTGTGTGAATTTTTTATGAATAAAATAAATGAATGCCTGAAGACGATAAAGTTAGAAATTAGTCTATGTTTCAGCCACAGTGAGATGAAAACACATGGGGCAAACAGTAAAACCTTATTTTGAGCGCGTTAAAAGTTATGTTACACGAATTAATGTTGAAAATCGTATTTTTTTCATGACCACATGAAATAGGAAATCATAATATGTAATGTCCTCAACACTGGCTTTTAAAAGTCCATTACGAATGGAGTCCCATTATGTTTTATTTGCGTAGTGCTTTTTACAGTTATTTCTCAGTCGCTTTGGTGCTTTTCTCCGATCAGAATGAAAATTCTCAGAACTATTAGTTCAACCTCCACAACATTTAGTCATTTGTGCACATCGTCGTAGCAATTTCTCCTTCCTCTGAACAAATATTGCAAATGCTTTTGCACATGTACCAGTTGCTTTCATACAATTCTCTGCTGTTTTATAACATTATCATTTGCTTCTGTCATGGCAGTCAAAATGAACTATACTTATTGATACTGAATAGTCATTCCCAATAAAACTAATCATCTTCATTTCATTTCTTGAGTCATTACATACAAAACTGTTGAACTAGTAATTAAAATTCTGTCAAGCAAATTATATACCTTTCTTTATCATTTTTTCCTGGAAATGTCTCCTAAATTGAACAATTGCTCTGAGGTGAACATCAGCTTTCACTCATGAGGAGGTGTGTGAAGTATACATGAACCGAGCAGGACATGGTGTTTACCATTTCTACAATTCTGTGACACAGAAATGGAAGGTCAGCATTGTGGAAGAGGGGTGAGGATGCGGGGAGGAAGGGGAAGGGGACAACACAGGGGAAGAGGGAGAAGAGACCAAATAGGCAGATTCCTAATTAAATCAGTAGTGGTAGCAGTAGTGGTGTTAGTACAGTTGTGGACCATGCTGTCAATCACGGCCTCACAATGGCTGAGGGGTAAATTAGTGAAAAGTAAAAGTCTTAAACTTTCTTGCTCTATAAATACATCATTAACTTGCGGTCTAAGCATTAAGGATTTGGTAAAAATGACTCTCCAAAATATTGATATTGTTCATTTTCAAAATATTTTGTGACACAAAATCGTTCAACTATTCTTCTATGAATCAACTTGCTGGTTAATTGACTTATTATTTCATCTTTGCTCAAAATTATAGGAAAGATATAGGAAATCATGTATGGATAACTTCCAAAATGAAGTGGAACAATATACAGTGGAACAAACGATTAGATTTAGAGCACTGAAATGAATGTATCATCTGACCAATGGTAACAGCTTGTATCAACAGTGTGAAACATGGGAGGGGTCACACAGGATTCTCTGAGCATGATCAAGTACACACATGGTTAAAGATAGACTGAAGACTGCAATGATCTTTCTGAATCCATTATTTTTTACTGCAATTTGTTTTTGTTAACTTTGATTTTGAGGCTACAGATATACCATATGTAAATACACAGTCTGATAAAACATTAACATGATCTTATGACCAACGCCATACACCTCCATGCAGGTCTTGGAGGTGTGATCAAACCCAGTTATGTTCCAAGTTAACATGTTGCCAACATGTACACTAACATATTTAAAAGACTGAACCTGTGTTATTGGCTGGTCAAAGTGTAACCACTGGACTGTGATTCCAAACCATTGTAGGACAAATAGAAATGATCTGGTTTGGAGGGTTCACACCAATTCTCAAACTCAAACTCAAAACTCAAACTCAAAAAATAGAACCACCTTATAACTGAGGGATGGACATCCAGCTTTATGACAGCATTTGTATCATCAGATCAGAATGGCAGTAGTTGGTATAGCCTAACACTAATCACATCACATCTGGCTAGCTAGATTCTTTTTGACACCTATTATAGGGTGACGGGTTCAAGAGGAAAGTTTTGACCTTGAATGAAGGCTTTGTGATTGAACGGAGACGAGGTCACTTCTGAGTCCTGATGTTCTTTTTCCTATAGTGGAATTTGTGATGAATTGTGTTGCCCTTATATCAAGATGTAGGTAAAAAATGTGGTGGTGTGAGGACATTTTGGTGCTTTTGATACAAAACATGTCTGAGTCCTAGTCTGAGCCTTTAATACCAGTTCTCTGCCCACTCGTCCCTTTTTTCAGTGTCTACTAACTGGGTAATTCAGAGGTTTGAGAGTCACGGGTTCAAATATCCTTCTTTTGTGTCCTCACGTCTACTTCCTTTACAGTAGGTATGTTGTTTTTTGTTTTTTGTTATAACTTTCATCTTTAATTAGCCTGAGCATGACCAAGCCCTATCCTCTTGTTGTTTTTCTTTGTGTTGTTGCCTCAAGTCCAAAGAAAGGAATATAAGCCTACTCACAACACAGGCTGGGTTTTTTTCCACGCCATTGTTGAAGCAAAAATACCATTAGAGAAAAGCAAAACACAAAGAACAAACAAACAAAAACTTTGAACTTTGTCCATTTCATTCACCTCCAGCCACTCCCTCCACAGATGTTATTATTGAGAATAACATCACCTCACTGTCTCATCATTTGTTCAGAGAGCTATGCTATACCTCTACATTAGGGCTGAACAATTAATCAAAAATGTATTGAATCATAATTTGGCTTGATGCAACATTTCTTGAAGCCAAAAATTTTGTGAAATAATGTGTGAAAAATTACCATTTTAGATTAAAGGAATACTTCACCAATTTGCATTTAGCTTTGTATTACTAGAATAGGGGTAGTATTTTTGAAAAATGGCGCTTCCCAACCCAAGTTTCAAGAGTCGAGAAATATCTTCATTCTTTTTTTATTACATGCCCACCAGTGACACTTGGTCACCTGGTCCGAACCTTGGTCCGAACCTTGGTCTGAGACTCAATCCGAGGCTTGAAACTGCAACGCCAATTCCGCACTTCTTAGACCCACCCGTAGGGGGACGGGACATCATTTCCAGAATGTAAACGGTGTCCGCCATCTTTGCAGTTACAACAGTTACTCTAACAGGACCCAGTGTCACTGTTGGATACATGAAAAAAAAAGAAAAAAGAATGGAGATATTTATCAAGTTAGGGGAACCTGAATTTGGGAAGCACACTTTTGCAAATTGGTGAAGTATTCCTTTAAATATTGTCTTGGCCTATGCACATCATGTTCTACAGACTGAAGGAAACATGTCTGTTTCTCACAGATCTGCAAAAATCTCATCATGTAATCATTTTAAATGTTATTCAAATGAAAATGAGAATAAATATCTAAAAAGCACCATTTCCTCTCATGTCGTGACTCATATCGAGACAGCAATTTTAGTCAAAATAAGTACAATTAGATATTGATTCAAAATCAACCCTAATCTACAGTGTGTGTTATGTAGTGTGACCCTTTCTGTCTTATCGAAATCCACTGTGAAACCTGCCATTCCAATGTGTCAGTGTGTTGCTTTTGTGCTATTGTTTTGTTAGTTGTTGCAGCTATGAATTCAAATTTCAGTGGTTAGTAAACTCTAGTGTCAAAGTGGGCAAGATATATTATCTACAGTCATGAACAAAATATGGGGCAATCAATAAGTAAATAAAAATGTATTAAAAATTGTAATTTTATTGAAATGGCAGCAGCTTTGACTTGCAAACTGACCTCAGTCATTTTACACTGCAATGCAAAATTGTTTTTAAACCCAATGGATTCTGGGGGAAGTACCCCCTTTTAAATATATTATAAATGAATATATATTAAATATATATACAAGATTTTCACGTTCCATATCCACATCAAACCCACAGGCACTCGGTGTTCACAGGATTACACATTGTAAACACAAAATCAGCTTTGGAGTTATATAGGGACACATGTATTCAAAGTTGAGATAAATTGGAGCAGTGGGATTTATCAGCAAAACTGCAGGTTGGTGTTAAGACTTCAGCTGTGAAGCACAGAAGCTTATGTTAAATATGTGTCATGCAGCTCCACATGTGGGACAAAGTTTCTGTAAGACATAGGAAGTAAGATATAAAGTACCCCGAGTGTCCTATGTTACTTGAAATGTGGAGACATGCCTCCAACAACTTAAGCCACTTTTGAAGTGGCACTGGTTTCATTGAGCAACTAAAAAAGGAAAAGAGCAGCACTTCAGTTCTCCATGTTATCTATTGGTATAGCTTTAAAGCAGATGGCAGTTGTTGACCATTAAAGATCTTAAGTCGACTCATGTCCACTCACACTAAACAACTGTTAAGTGAAGTTGTTTTGTAACTGTAAGTAAACAACTGGGGGTTTGTTTGGTAATTGTACAAACAGACCAGAATCAAAAAGAGGATTGTATCTCTTAAATCCTTGTCAATTTGTACTTACGTTGTGAAACTGTTCAACAGCATAGTACACAAAGATCAACTTAGCTTAACCATGTTATTCTTAGAAATAACAAGTCATGTCCTTACACAAGATGAAATAGAGCATTTGTGGGGAACAATTTCCTGTATTTTGTCTGTGAACTATTATCAGCATCGCAGCTGTGACATGATGGACTGTAGCACAGCTCCATCAAAACAAACCATATCATAGTCTCTTCATTTAACAGATTTTACATTATAAGCTCTTTTCTTATCGAGCTCCTTCGAACATATTCAGCTGGAGATGTCTACTCCAACAAAAACAACACAATAAAAACTGAGGTTAGACCCTGAGGACACTTTGGAATAGTCGCTCCAAACGGACGAGATATAAATTAGCTCAACATAAACCGAACATCACAATACAAAACAACTCAGCACTTACACAGAAATGATATCCAAGGGGGTTCTTGTATTGGATTAATGCTGAAAACAGACTAATTGTAAGTTGTTCACTGATGTGTCATGTAACAATGTCGTGGACGGAGAACGAGTGGACAATCCTTTAATGACACAGTCGCTCAACTTTTTTCTAAAGCACAAAGTGTTCTGGACTTTTGAGGTGAAAACAAAACATGAGGGAAAATGAACCTTCTAAAATAGCACAATGAGTAGCAACATTTTCAAAGAGCGATCACATTGGATCAGTGTTACATGGTTGAACGAATGAACCTTACCCCTACTGGTGCTGTAGACCCTCTAGCCTAAAAGACTAACACTGTCTGACAACTCCCCCTGATTATTTCATCACCGACTAAGTTGTGTTGAATGCAGCAGTGACTTGAAAAGCAGCAGCCGCTTACCAAGAATTTGAACTCGTTCATTAGTTTCAGCCACGATATAGTTTGTTTTAACAGCATCCATAAAACTTTTTGAGACATCAAAAATAAATGGAGACAAAGACAACCTCCTGAGATGTCGGCTTGTTTAAAGGTCACATAGAGTGGTCCTGTTGCACATAAATGTTAGTTATGGAGGTCTATACTTACATATATTAACTTGTTTTTATGGTCAAAAACCTCCTAGTTGCTGTGAACTAGCAGATAGAAATCCTCTTTTCTGACAGTGTTTTTCTGCTGCGAGATTTCAGAGTGAACTTTCACCCCCAGAAGACAGATTCTTGTGATTGGCCAGTACTATCCAGCACATCCGTTCTCAGAAGCGCAGCGCCCCCCTCTGGAACGGCGGATGCACTGCTCCTCATTATCAAAACATTGTTTTAACAGTGTTTAAAAATAGCTTCGTCACGACTCCCCGCCGCAGTCCCTTTTATGACTTTAAACCGGAGTCAGACCCAGAGTCAGAAGACACTGTTGCTCGTGAAACACCTCCACAACGGACGTTATTCTTCTTCTGCGGTTAAATGTACGTAACCGGATGTGCCCGGACTACCGCCCGGAGCAGGACGATCGGTTGTTCAGGAGAACCGCTGCTTACGTAACTATTACGGAATTTTCAGTGATCTCGTTGAGCCCCGAGATTACAATAAAACACAACGTTCTCAGCAATGGCTGAACTGTTTGTTTCGAACCGTCAGGCTTCATAAACAAGGTAATGACGCAGATACACACCAAAAAAACAGCGATAATAGGAACTTCTGGTCTAGTTCCTCTTTAAAATTCACACAATTTGAAATTGGGTCATTCATAAATGTCTACTGATTTATCCTCCAGCCAATCCTAGCTGACACAGGACGAAAAGCGAATAACAAGCATTCACTCTCACAGTCTCACCTATGGACAATTAAAAGTGTCCCTAATCTGTATGTTTTTTGGAGTGTAGAAGGAAGTAACACGGGAGAACCCAAGGGCACAAGGGGAGGACTTGCAAAAAAAGAAAGAAAATTATAATCTTTAATTATTATTATTATTATTATTATTATTATAAAAAATACCAAAGCAAACCTTACTAATCCTTCATTTTATCACTGAATAAACAAAGTAGAAATGCACTGCCTGAATTGCCATGTTGCGCTGGTGTCTGCAGAGCTGAAGGTTTGTTTTAATGAATTAATGAGCCAGGAAAGAGGGTTTTCAAGGAAGACAGCACAAAAAGTGACTCATGTTTATTTGATGAGTGACTCAGTGTCGGGGAGTTTCATGTTGGGGGACTGCTGGGTATTATGAGTCGGAAGGCCAATTCAAATGCGCAGCAGGAGCAGACATGCCAGGGGTTTGTTCAGGCTCTGTGAGTTCTGGGACTGTAACAGCAACCATGCAGAGATTATGTGCATTTTGGCTCATTCTGTGTTTGTTCTGCTGTCTTTGACACTCTTGTGGTTTCATGGCAGTATCACTTTGTGGCATCTTAAAAGGACGCATCGCTTTCATGTGACAATCACTGCAAAAGTGGTTATACGACAACGTCCAAAGGTCACTTAGACACCAGGGACAGCAGTCGAGGCAGGGGTAAGAAGACTGTAAAATGTAAAAATGTATATTATATGATGATTCAGGTGCTGAGCATGAAATCGCTGGTGTAAACAGGAAGTCAATTCCCTTGTCTTCTCTTGTCTGCTGTAATACTAATTAGAAACAACAATGTTGAAAAATAAGAGCAAGGTTTTATGTTCTGAGACCGAAGCCCATGGGGTTTACCTGTGAAAACACATCAATGCCATAACCAACAGTAATGTCTGGGATTTGATGAGCAATTCTGCAATTACAATAACTATCAAGTCTCAGATGCCAGTGGTAGCCACTCCAACTATTCTCAATGTCTCAATCTCAGATGCTGTGATCGCAGAGTGTGCAAAGTATGTTTTATTATGCTGATTTCAACAGACAATACAAATGAATGGAAAAAGGAACGAACAAACAAACACATTTCCACAGCACACTGCACAGTACGAAACAATGACCGTGGGCCAGAACTGCAGCATGGAGGTCCAAAATACACAGCAAACTGAGAAGTGTTAAATATTTGGTGTTGGTGACATTTCAGCGAGAAAAGCTTTAATTATAATCTGGAGAGAGTCAGAACCCTCATATTTCACTCTCAGTTTAGATATAGTTGGTGTCAAAAGAGTTGAAATAAAGTGTCTTGAAAGCAACACTTTCAAGTGTTATTGTAGTAATATTAACTCCAAACTTGTTTATGTTTGTGTTTTGTACATTTTAATTTCAGAATTTGAAAATACCATAATGTGTTAATTTGGGGTAACATTTGAAAAGCTTAAAACAAATGATTGCTGAGTAAACCTAATACTAGACGTGTTTTAGATTTAGTAATTATAACCAATAAGTGTTATCATCCTAACCCAAAAGAGTAATTATCACTTTGTGGTGTGGACCCATGAGAGAAAATCAACTCTGGCTCAGTTCATTTTGGCGTGATGATGATTTTGTTGTGTAGTTTTTCTCCAGTAAATTGTTACTTTAGTCAGTGGCTGCACAGCAATGGAGGTTAACAGACATGACTTGAAAAGTCGAGACAAAATAATCATAACGTTCAATGTGTACTATTGTAATGTCTTCAGTTGATGCAGATGGTAGCACCAGGTTGTACTAATCCTCTAATACCATGGTTCTCAAACTGTGGGAGCCTCCTCTGGTGGTACTTGGAGGGAAATCAGAAATACTCTACTGTATATACCAGGGTGTGTGATCGGAGTGGAGCTGGGGAATTTTGACTGGAGTACATAGAAATTGGAAAAAGAAAAAGAGGCCGTAATGGTGTTACTTTGAGAGCTCAATATTTTATCAGGTGGTACTTGGTATAAAAACTTTGAGAAACGCTGCTCTAAAATGAATTAGACTGGTTTCCATTTGATTACACATTCTGTAACCACAGCGAGTCTCATCGCAAATCAGGCCTCTAATGTGATCCGTGCGAAAACACTCACGGTACCTCGTGATTTGTACTTAAACTGCGATTTGCAGCGACTTTGCCTTTAAATTGCCCACGCACATTTGTAAACAGACAGACATCTGCAGCATCTAATATGAGGGATGTGCTGCTCATTTTAAATTGAAATGTGGTCAGACATGCGGCGGCGTAGCGAGATCATTTCCCGTTCAGACAGCATCAGCACATAGTTTGTAAAGATGAATCGCAAACAAACGTGCTTTTGAGCCCCCGAGTCAAACTAACTGGAGGCAAAGATTTGTTAAGTTTCTACATTACACTATACTACAATACAAACCACTGCTCAGCTAAAAACACGCCTGATGGACACTTGAAGGGGTGAAATAACGACATGCACTCGTCGTGTCTTTCAAGTTTCTCAAAAACACTAGGGAAAGGGCTGGCTGTGAACAACTCAAAAAAACAACAACTTAAAAGTATCTTTCAAAAGTCCATTATTAATAATTGCTGATATGTATACACTTTATATTTATTTAATTCCGGGCAGAAATGTTTTTTGGAGACATTGTTTGAAGTTGAAGTAATTTAAAAACCCTGTGGTTAATATTTGATGGGCTTCCTTTGATATGGTCACAGTTGTCACTGTATTCATTTAAAATGTTCAGGGCAGGGTCGGCATCATTTTCACTGCAGGCAGAAATAAAAGTGCTCCAAGTCCAAACAGATAGAGAAAAAAACAAACTATTATTCCCTGGAATATAAGCCTGGGTTTAATCATTTTAACTCTCATATTTACCCATCAATAAAAGTAATGTCGCCTCGCTGTGTCTTCTAAACTTTCCTTTACCCCATGATTATGTGTGTTGAATTGATTCTTTTTTTTCCCCCTTTGCCTCATTGTTTATTCAAAAGGGGTTGTTTAAAAAAAAAAAAAAAGCCTTCTGTTTATATGGATTACCGAGATTGCTCTCATACTTTATGCAAGGTCAGACATGCTAATGTAACGGCAATTATTCAAGATGTCTCCATGCAGATTACGCAGCCTTGGTTAAAGAGGAATAAGCAGTGCGTTTCACATCGCTCTCTTGAATCAGTTTTAACTGTTAAAGCCTGCTGTCAGTCCTCTCCCCAGTGGCCTTAATGGGGAGTTAATCAATTTGTTGACTCCACCATATCAATGAGCGGAACCTCGCATTAAACAGACCACTGAGCAACTGTCAGAGCATGTACAACCGCATACACACATCCTGCAGAGAGATGACTAAGTTCCCTGTGAAATTCACAGATTCTAATTAGATTCATCACGAAAAACAAAGTGCTTTCTTAATAAAGATGATTTATTAATGACACCATGCTCTATACCGATCAAATTGAAGCTCGGGGCATAAACATTAGCTGTTTCCTGGGCAAGCACCACCACTAGTGGACAAATGTGAATGAACAAATAGCTGCTGGTGCACTCATTAAAGAGCAATTTCACCTTTGCTTATGACCTTTGAAACAGAAAAAATGACACAGGGGAAATGAGCAACAGATCTGCTCTTTGTGGCTCATTACACACAAGCAGACAGCATTATTTGAACAAAGAAAAAAAAAACTATTTCTCACCACTGCTGATGACTTGCGGCAGAATAATTTATTGTTTTTCATTTCACATTACTCTCTTGGGTATAAACTGTCAGATGCACAAACTAACTTAATCATGAAATACTAGCAGCTTAAAAGTACATTTGGATTTTGGAATGCAAAGAGAGACCATAAGCTTTACCATAAAAAATATCTCTCTTTCTCCAAGTGTCTTCAAAATATGTCTACTCTCTAATCAAGAGAATTAGTCATCAATCAGGAAACTTTGTTCTTAAACAAGAGGAGCAAATTGGACGCCTAAATGCGAGACACTTTTGCTGTGATTTCCTACATTGTTTGTTCTCCTACCTGGTTTGATTTGTTTTGATATGGCAAGATGTTCCACTTTGGCAAAGCAAATATGGGAGAAACAGATGATGTTTTGATTACTCAATGATGACATTATGCTATGGGATGCCTCGTGCCATGTTAGAAAATGAAAAAAAAAACGACATGTTTTTCCTCTCACTATTCTCGATTGGGCCATGATGTAGACACAATGCTTCAATATAATGTATGACTAGTATATATACAGTATATTAATGGAATGGCGTGAAATAAATTTTACTCTAAATCAAAAAGATTGTCATGTATTGTACCATAGCTAAAATGCCCATTATAAGTGAGGATAAGGTAAACCAATAAGAAAAAAAAGGAAGAAATATAATCAAATTAAATCAAATGTGATTTATATTTATATAGATAGTTATATATGTGTAAACAAACAAGATTATGTTTACTGTCTAATACTTATTGCTCAACAATCTGCCAAAACTCATCATTTCTAAAAAAAAAAAAAAAAAAACTGGAACACCAAAGAAGTTGAGGGGTACACAAAAATATAATTTAAAAACTTGTTTCATTTCATCAAATAACCTCTTTTTCTTATCACAAACCAGGCTTTGTGTATATTTATTTACTTTATCACCCCACAGCTCTCCCTGAGAAGTCATTTCACCAGATTACCGCCTCAACTGAGATTACAGCAAGCTATGATCGAGATTTTTACATATGTCTGTTTGATAAATTCGACAAATGAAACTAAAAAAAAAAAAAAAAAAAAAACTACAGCACAAAGTTTTTTGTCAATGTCAAACATGAAAAGCTCTCTGCTATGAACAGATATGAGACTAACTGTGTCTTCCTTCTGGGCCAGAAAACATGATATGGTGTGCTGAGTACTTTATTTATTGGATAACTAAGCTCTAAGCTTTGGAACTATGATTTGGATGTTGCTTTGGGAGATATAAACTGAAACTCATGAGAGTCACAACGTGAGCCCTGTTTTTGTAGCTTATTTTCACAGATTGGAATCATAAAAATATACCAATTTAGCTGTTACTAGTTCATGTCTCCAAATATGCACGGGCAAGTCATTAATTTGTTTATTTGCAATATAGCCCTGTGAAATCAGGATGGTGTGGCTGGCGAGATGACAAAATTTAAATGTGTTTATCTTTAGAAAAGATGAAGATTACTGACTTAAACTATAATTGAACGACATAAACAACTGAACCGGGGTCCACCAATACAATTATCTAAGGAAAAATAAACACAACAGTATTGCTGTCCTAAAGCTAAGCTGTTATCCCTACATTCAGCAATGAAAAGTGACAATTAAAACATGGGGAAATAAAAAACTTGGTGTCCAGGCACACATTTGTGCTCTCCATGTTGGTATTTCAGCAGCTCTTGTAGCCCTGATGCACAGTTACATTTCTGAAGAGCAACACATCAGCTCACTTTGTCTGTCTGGTTTTAGCTCTGAGGTGCAATGCTCGACAGAGTCAACTCGCAGCAGAGATTATAGCGAGTACTTGTACATTATTACTTGTATTCAGGGATTGCTCTGGTCAAGTATAAGGACCACTGGTGTCAAACTTAATGAAATAACGAGACAAAGAAATGAAACATTCAGTGATCTGTCCATTCAAAGTAATGGACCGCTTCTCTTTGGTGGAAATTTAATGACTTCTGGGGTAAAAAGGTGATGTAGGAAATATTTGGCACTAAAAGAGCTCTAGGTGTCACATGACTCTGTCCCTATGAACTGCCATGCAAACTAAGATAAGGCAAAAATGAACAGGACCGGTGCTGGATTCAACTTGTCAGAGATCACTGCGCACTTCAAATCTGCAGAGATCGACAAAAAAATCACAAAACTTGACAGACTGAATATATCTGATTCTTATAATGGCCTGAGCTTGCTTTTTACGAGTTTGGAAACAGCCTGAGAGGACATTAATCCACACAGTATCCTGACATCTTCAACTACCTGATTAAGTTCACTTCATCTCACTCCAGAGAATCACTGCAAGTTTACAGGGGCCTGGAGGGAAACACATGGGCTTTGTGACCAACATTCAACTCTGGAGTCTACCCGTTAAGATAGAGTTATTGTCATTGGAAGAGTATGCGTTTTGTGTTTTTCATAGGTCCATTATTTACCGAGAGTTAACCGTGAAATCGGTTGCTTGTGGATTCCCATTGCTTCATCTGCTTCTGCTCACTGTGAGCATGTTTCATAGGAGTGATTCTCTGAATGTGTGGGAATCCTTTAACCCTTCTGTGACCATCCTGTCGTCTCGGACAGGATTTCGCATGCGGACTTCTCCTTACTGTAACTCCGAGGCTGTTTGTGATATATAGAAAATATCATAAAATCAAAATAAATCCAGGCGGCCTGATTATCATGATGGTCATTAAAATGCTCTCCCATTAGCCTGTCTCCAACTGTTTTGAAAATCTATCCACCCATCTTCACTTTTATGATGAAAGCAGAGGCGAAGAGAGACATTTTCTGGCATATTGCTTGATTTATGCATCGTCTCGTATTTATATCTATAAAGGTGAACAGCACAGCATCCTGCCAAAGGGCATTACCTTGGTTGTGTGATGTCACCTACTGGAGCTCATTTAGTTGTGCCAGTGTGTGTGTTTTTTTTTGCATTTGTCACTAATGGATGACAAATACTCATTGCTGTGTGCCCTCAAAGCTCTCTAAAGAGCAAACACACTGCAGAACAAAAGAAAACAATTCCCATGATCCCACTTCTGCTTTCCGACAATATCACATTAAGTCGATGGAAGATGGAGAAGCGTACATATGTGACTGTATGTGCAATGGTGGCAATTCCACACACCAGCTACATTATCGTAAGAATTAAAATCGAAAAAGAGACGCAGACGGACAGGCAGTGGAGCAGTGTCATTAGGATTTGGCACCATGATGGCTCTCTAACCTGATGACAAATGTCAGAAGAGCGATAGGATGGATAAAAGTGGAAACAAGGGCAGAAGGAAAGGACGCACACATTGTAGATGTATCTGCCGTTTGCCGTCTGCCTTCTGATGAGTGTGTGGTAATGGTATTACTGCTCCCTATTATTACCAACTCGAGAAGAAAAATGCAGCGGCTGATGAACAATCACTGAACAGAAACGAGCCATTTGTCATAATAGCCTTGTCACACACACACACACACGCAGAAAAAAAAAATAGTTATAAGTAGGAGAAGGATCAGCTTCAGGTCAGGGTATGCTGGATGTAATCATTTGGTTTAGTCAGCAGCTATTCTGATCTGCCTCACCTTGTCAAAATGTTCATATTCAAAATGCCTGTCTTTTGTTTTGGAGAATCAAAGCTTGACAGCTGGGTGGGAAATGTCTCCTACACTCCTAAATTTCATCACTACATGAATAAAAGGATGGGGTAGTGTAATATACCGTGAAATATGTATATATATATGTGTGTGTGTATATGTATATATATATATATATTTACTGTATATCTGGCTTTCTCACTTTCATTTCAGCATGTGAATTTGACTCATATTTTAGCCTTGTCCGATTCATTATATTCTCTTTAATTAAATGTTTTATTTTCCTCCTGGACAAGATCAGTGAAGACTGAGGTAAAGGTAAAGCTGAAAGACGCTTTCTCCTTGGCCTGATTGTATTTATTTATTGTTCATCCTGTGAACCACTGACCCATTACATTTTGATTCATATCAGACGGAAATAGGACATTATTGGGTTACTCGTAATATCGCAATACATCAGAAGAGCATCCAAGCATCACCCAAGTATCGCGACACATTCAGTTGTGACAAAAGCACATCACCCTAGCCCTTTAAGATTGGAGATCCAAATAGCGTGTTAGGGGAGTATCATTATGTCGGAACATTATGGGAGCATAAAAAGGAAAATGTGGTTGCACCTTGAGTGCACTTGTCTCTGTCTGTAAAAATCAACAGCCATTATAAAATGTCAAAAGTTGCTGTAATTTGCAACAATAGATCATTTTGATTGGGATGAGCCCATAAAAGTCAACAGGTTTTTTTTTTTCCTTCTACTTGCTAATGACAGTAATGGCGATAATTTGTGAAACATCATGCTGTAACCATTTGCAATCTGTTTCAGTAGATGGGAAATTGCTTCTGTTATAGTGAACGGCGAACACGTCCGCGAGCCTGAAGACTTATTAGGCACCACAGCACTTTATATCAATACATAATACCACGAGATGAGATTTTACAACTCTGGGAAATTATTATGGTAGCAGTTATTTTATTGTGGGTTATGATGACTGCCACAGAAGAATTGGAACTTTCGAGCTTCTGCAATTGATTGGTCAATAAACGCAAGTGAGTAAATGTGTTGCATTGCAGCAAAAGCTGATTGAGTTCAGTCTTGTTGCTGGGCAACATATTTTATCCAAGCCCTCTGCATAGCTGCAAGAACAAAGTCTTCTTAATTAAAGGCCCAGTGCGTACATTTTAGGTGAAATTATTTTCATTGGCATAAATTTGATTTATAATTTAAAAAATAAAGAAAGAGTTATTTTTTTCCCCATTAACCCAGAATGAGCTTTATCAGGAGTTGGGTCAGTGCTACAGAAGCTGTCATTTAAAAAAATTACATATTTCATCATCATATTTATGAGCAGAATGTAGGTATTTACATGCCAACCTGATATATGTTCCCTTACAATCCATCTAAATGAAATTTGCCTCCATCACTAGCATATTAATGTCATTTGTGGTGTTTTTTTTGGTATTTTAATAGAAACAGTGAAGACAAAGACATGGATTTCAGGCAGATGTGGAGGGTTCACTCATATTGTTCTAAAGCTCTAGCCTCTGTTAAGCTCCATCATTTTGGGAACATGAATGTTTTCACACCAAATTTCATGGCAATCCAACTGACAGTATGCTGCCGCCAGGATGCTTAAAACTCAAATTACTCATTAATCACAATAGTTAAAAATAATTGTCATATTATTGAAATGAAACATTATGTATGGCTGTTTTTGTAGACATCATTTCATATATTCAAGTATGTATTTACAGACATGGCATCTGAGATCCGTCTGCTTTGATGGCATAGAAATATATTATATATATTTTTTTTTTTCACATGCTACAGTCATCACAAATTCATCAAGGGAGAGTCTTCTCCCACCAGCTGACATTTTCTATCTGAGGGAGAGGTAAACCAGGTCAGCTCACAGCAATCTCCTGAAAACTAGTCATACTGCAGTGCATCCAAAACACTTCACAGTTGACACTGAGCTACCCAGGGTACTTAGCAACACACACACATGCCACATTTGAAGTCAATCGGAAGAGACTTCAGGATTTATTTGGGGGATACAGGACAACACTTGGAACCATGAAAGGTCTTCTCCTTACAGTAATGAGGGAGGCAAGGCGAACAACTCTTACCTACACACCCCGAGGAACAAATCATTTCCAAAACCCTTGCATTTGTATTTTACAGGCACGGAGCTGGTAAACAATGCAACACAGATAGCGACTTGAAACACATACTGATATGACTGGAAAGAGCTCACAGACAGGTGTTGGTTTAAAATGTTGGTGCTCTTAAAAGGTGAGGGGGGAATAAAATATATTGTGATGGCGTATAATATGCAGTGCAGCACAGATGTGGAAAAAAAGTGGCAAAGAATCTGTTCTCCTGCAGCATATATTCAGACAAGTAAAAAAAACTCTGACTGTGGGTTGTCAATTTGTCAATGTAAAATCCAAGAACAGTTCCTCTTTTAAAATTGTTGCCAGAAGAAATCGCCACATCCCCCACATGAGTAGAGATCTATTAAAAAACAAACAAATCTGACATGCACACCTGAATGGAAATGCTAAACCGTGTGCACAAACATTGTTTTGGAAAGAGGCAAACAGTCAGTTGTGGAATGCATGGTAGCTGTGCCAGGATGGAGCAGGAGGCAGAAATCAGGAAAAGTCTGGCTTGCCTTTTCCTTTAATTTGGCTCTTTCCTAACTAGGCACGCTCAGTAAATTATCATCACAGGTTGAACAAATCCATGATGACATACAGTAATTATTAAACAATAAAGCAAAAGTAGCTCTTATGTGCATGTTTTCTATGGATCATATGCACTTTTCTTTTAAAACTATACTTACTACTACTACTAATACTAATATTTTCTTGCATGTCTCACAGCACTCAGTAAAAATTTGAACATGAACACCTCCGCCTCCCTCAAAGTTCCACCCTCCTGATACATGCTTTCACGTGAGATTCTCCAAACACCACAAAAAGTCGGCAGATTTAGCGACAAAGTCGACATGTTGGCAACACTGCTCTGTCAGAGAATCAAGCGACTAGCAAGCTGCGACAGCGATCGTTGAGGCGCGCGACAGAAAACAGACAGGTAGCTCGGCAAATTATTTTATTCGGTCTGAATGTTTTAATTGGTCATACTTTTATCATAATAATATGATAATTAAATAATGATGAGTTTCAAAACCTGGTGGGTTTATATTACGTTTTTGAACCAAACCCTTATTATTAGGAGCAATTTAAGATTACAAAAAAAAGTGTAAAAATGCATGAAAGGTAAGTATAGCTTTAAATAAAAAAGACAATGTGCCTTTTTTACATTTCAATGATTTATTCGAGCTCATCATGGTTGAAAACTGCACAAATTAGTATGCATGGATTGTAGTAAAAACGTAAAATGTAACTTCACTGCAACTTCAGATCTACTTGCAAACGTACCATTGAGGCCACAACCGGGATGGCAGTCAATTGTGCTGATTGAAACTGGCCATTCAAAGAGTTAAATAAAATAATAAAAACCTGGTTGATTCGTGACCATCATAAATTACAAAACAGGACAGTTTCGTCCTGTGATTCAAATTCATCTCGTATTTCGTGATGACCTTTATCATTTGTGACACTACTGTGACACTACTGTGACATTTTCTAAAAACCTAGGGTCACGTTCACACATATTTCAGACTTTCCTATAGTAAGGTCAGTCTTAATTTGACTATAACCCTAAAAGACGTTTGTTGTCCAGAAGCAACAATTGAAGTATGAGTCAAAGTTTAGTTTTTCACAAAATTAAATTCAGACTTTTGATGAGGCCACCACTTACTATATACATGGTTCATGTTACTGGGGTTTTACAGGCAGCTCAGTAGATTAGATTTGGTGATTGTTCTTGTTCTTGCTGAACAGTATAAAGTCAGAGAAAAGTTACTGTGTAGGAGAAAACATACTTTTTCTCCCACTAGAGATTTATTTCATCTTCCGCTCATTCTGGAGATGTGTGAGGAATAATTCATGGCACATACACAAGTGTAGAGGCAGGACTGGCGATGTCAAGATGAGGTTAGGCTGAAGTTTGTTTTTCACCAGTTGGTTTTTCGTACTCTGTTTGATAGCATCACATACTGTCAGCAGATGGTTTTACTTCTGTAGCTGGAAGCCCCATGTGATCACACAGCTAAACTACAGCAGCTGGCTATATAACATGGAACATATTCTATCAATATTTGACGTCTTTTTATTCCCTTTAGTACTTCTCTAGATGCAGAAAGACACGCAGATTAATCAAACGTCATGATTGCATTAGTAAGGTATACGACGCTATTAATGATCGACTTTTGCTCCATAATTAGATCTTATTCAATTTCTCCAGCACTTGGTCCATCATACTCAAATATCTGGCAATGCAAAGGGCAGAGAGACTCACTTTTCTCTTACACAAAGCCAGCTTTAAGCTTGTGGTCCTTATAATTCTTATTTTACTGCAAGCAGTTACCTTGAGTAAATCATTTTTATGTAAATATATGTCCTGACTCATTCAATAAATTCAGCACTGGCTGTCATAAGAAATATGATTCAATTTTCATTCTATTTTTGCTTAGCATCACAGACATGACATCAGTGTTTTACTGTAATTTGAATAAAAGTGTCTGTGTGTAGTCAACCCTGGAAGATTTCTTCCCACCAATGTTTTTTTTTTTTTTTTTTTTTGGTGTAATGGTGTATATTCAAATGAATTCTTCCTCTTAATCCCGTTTTCCTTGAGAACAGCTTTAGCGGGCATCATGTTTACATAATTGGTTGGCTTCTTAGCCTCCGGACATTCGCTCATCATCACTCAAAACAAAGTACGACTGAGAATGAGAGGAATGGCAGCAGTCTCCCAGGTTCATGAATATGAACCAAAATGTGGTGCTAGAGAAAACAATAGAGGATCCCCAGAGTTAGTAGAGTTCTTCGTCTGGTGTCGATGAATATTTAAGTGGAATATTTAGACAATGACTTCAATAGCAGGTGCAAAGAGGTGGAAGGGAAAGTATGTGTGGTTTATTTGAGCTACGCCATTTTCTCGGTTTAAAGTGCAGACATGTCCGAACATTTGCATCTGTTTTTATCTACAGCCTGAGCTGAGCTTATGATATGCAAATTGGATTAACTTCCTATTCCATAGCAAGGTCATAACTTGTATGTAAACAGCCAAAAGTTAATCTTAAACATCAGTTTCTGGTGGAGGGGGGCTTTCACGGTCGACAGAGCATGTAAACACCAGCCAAAATACATCAATTTGACTTCTGAATAAACGCCAAAATCTTTTCAAAGCAAAATCAGGGCAAATGATGTGGGTACCGCAGTGATTTGCACTCATTGACAGATGCCAGTGGATGGTTCATCACTCACGGAAATCGCCTTCTGCTCCCAATGTGCTGCCACTTCATTAAACACTCCAGCCAGAGTTCTTACTTTAGAACAGTGGTTCCCAGCTGGGGGGATGATGGAGCTATAACACAGGGCATGGTGAGGTGAGGTGAGGTGAGGTGCAAGAGGGCGATAATGCATGCACACTACAGTACTTAGTGAAAGACTTATCCATTTCATACTGGATTTCCTGGGGGAGATTTTTATTTTTATATATATCTGCCTGCGAGATAATTCAACTCAATAATTTACCTGTGTAGCTCAATCAAGCACAAATATATTCATTAATTCAGTCACACTCTTTCTCTCTTTCTCATCTGTGAGCTTGGAGTGGATATTGTTTGGTGATCAGAAATGATGTATAAGACTTGTATGCTTCTTCCTTCACAGTAGAACATGTTTGGGAGCTGCTGCTTTGGAGAGACATCCCACCATTGCTCATCCGTCTCTTGTGTCACACACAGTACAGATGTGTATAAAATGAGAGAAAGAGAGAGAGTGATGAAGGCGGGGAAGTCGACAACTGAATGACTAATAAGAAAACAAATCTCAGATGAATCCCATCTGACAAAAAAATCAGCCAAATATTCATCTTTCATTTGTCACTGCAAATCCTACTTTGTCATTTTCAGTATCCCAATTGTCTCGAGCCAAACGTGTGCATGTTTCCCCTCATATGAACTCGCTTATATTTCTGTGAGGCTGGAATAATAATGACAGTGTGACAACACATATCGTAAAGCCAAGATTAGGAAAAACTGTCAAACGTGTCTTGAAAGGTTCAGTATTTTCATCAGGGCAGAAATTGAAGAAAAAAATGTTGGTTTTCATTTCCCCTGGTATTGAATTGAGCGTATTTGTGTAGCAAGCAAACCACAGTGGAGAGAACAAAAACTCCTGTTAAACGAGAAGAAATATCTGACAGAACCAGACTCAAAGATGTGCGGCCATCTGCCTCGACCGGTCGGGGTGAAAGGAAAAATGGGGGTCAGAGGAAGGAGAAGAGGGAGGTGAGAGAGACCAAGAGCAAATAACAGTTGTATCAAGTTATACATTTAGACAAGACAGCTCTGAAGACTTTAACATTTATATCATCTCACTTTCTACCTATCTCTGCTGGGAGTCGCGCAGGTGAACATCAGAGCGATGCAGCTGCTGACGATCTAACACCCTCTCGCCCGAAAATATCAAAGTTATGGGAGCCTTTCAATCTGGACGCACCATGGGAGAAAAAAAAATCACGTTTTCAAAGCCGAGCTTGCATGGGAGCACGCTGACAATGCGCGAACATTTGAAGAGCAAGCCTCACAGGAGACCACGATAAGATTCTGCATTCATGGCAAATGCATTTTTATTTTTATTTTTATCAAAAGGAAAAGTTACAAAAAGCTTGTACATGAATCCTTGGTTTACAGAAAAAATTATATTAGATTTAGAATTTGCCAGTCCTTGGATTTAAATGGACAAACATTGTTTATATCTATTGTAGTAGTATTCTAAATAGCAACAATGTAGTCTTTTTATATTGGTAATACAAGGTTATGGAAGGTAAAGAGAGCCTTTGCGTAATATTGTGATTTACTATTTGATTCATCTAATCCTTTCAAAAATCGAAATATCAGAAATAGTCTTTAGTTGATCTCTATTGTACAGTAGCCCACAATGGACAAACTAAATGTCTTTTGAGTTTTGATGCAAACTGACATTTACACACTTGAAAGGGACGATATTTAGCTTCAACATGCAACTTCACCATTAAATCCATTCATCCATTATCTACCACTTTATCCTCCACAGGAGGGTTGTGGGGGGTGCTGTGCCAATGTCAGCTGGCATGGTGCGATAGGTGGATAGGTCACACCCTGGACATTAATTTTCGCCAGTCCATCCCAGGGTCACACATATAGAGACCATTCACCAATCGACCATTCACTCTCAATCTCACACCTACGGTCAATTTAGAGTGTCCAATTTACCTTATCCCCATTATGGCATGTTTTTGGACTGTGGGAGGAAACCAGAGAACCTGGAGAAAACCCCCACACACACACAGGGAGAAGATGCAAACTCCATGCAGAAAGACTCTTGTTCCAACCAAACCAAACCTAGGACTCCTTGCTGCAAAGGCAAGAGCGCTAATTACAACACCAACCGTGTCTGTCGAAATTACATGATATAACATATATATATATAAAAATAAAAAATTTTGAGTCAGTTCATCATATGAAAACTTGTACTTGTAGATATCTGCGACAATATTCTTCATGCCCTGTAGTCTCTGGGGGGTGAGTGTTGAAACAGACATGAAATGTGACAGGCATACCACGTAGAAGGTTAGCGGTGTAGGGCCAAGCAGGTGCAGCTGTTGGAAACATGCATCACAATAACGGAGTCACCGTGTTCCCGCAGCGCCACAATAATTGCACCATCAAGGAAGACAAAGTGAGGGAAGAGCAAGACAGTTGATGTGAATCACACGCATCGACTGGATTAACTGTTCCAGTCATTGGCTTCCCCTGTATTCAAAATTCAAAAACAATGGACAGTGAGTCCATGAGTGCAGGGTGTATTTTTTAGGGGGAAGCGAGCTGTTAACTAATTGCTCTGAGATGTTGGATGACTTGCACTGAGATCTGCTGTATTTACACGATAATATAAGAGGGCAGATGAAAGATTTTCTCTGTCAAAGCCGACATGCGCTGTGGAACAGCTAAAAAAAAAAAAATCCCATAAAATCTTAAGCCCTTGTTTTCTTTTACATAAAAAGCACAGAGCTGTTTGAAAGGAAAGGAAGGTCAAATACAGGTTTTTCATTTTACCACAATTTCTCTGGCATTATATTTTTTTAAGCATGCATACTTAACTTTTTTAGTATCCAGAGTAGAGCACATAGACATGATTTTATATGGCAGGTAATTACTGTAGATAGCCATTAATTACAATATGAAGACACTGTTAACTGACGCTGTGATTGAAAATGTTACATAATACCCTGTTGGGTGTCTCATCAATGAACGGTTATGAAAGATTAATAACACGCGATGCAGTATTAAGATTATAATATAATCTTAAAATATTATTTTCACAGCAGTGTGCTTTGGGGGTTACACATTAGGGAGGGATAAATAGTGGGAATCCTTTCATTATCCCATATCCTCCCTCGGTGCTCATCTCTGCCCCCCTGTCAGCATCGCTCACAAACCTCCTCTCTTTGAAAACAAGGTTGCTGAGGCTCCATTTTGAAGAAAAGAAAAACGTCTTCTTCCACATTGGAGCCTTTTGAAGAGGTCACTTTACAACTTGTGGGTTTTTTTTTTATCCCTCCATACCTGTTGGGCTGATGGTGCAACAACAGTTATAGAAGAGAGTCTAAAAGTATTTTTTTTTCTTTCTGGTTTGAAAGCCACAGGAGAGAATCACTGACAAATGAGTTCTGCATAATACAAAAACCAGGAAAAAAAAAATCCCTTTGCAACCCATGTGTGTAAAACAAAGTGCATGAAATAAAAGGAGGATGTGGCATTTGCATGGCTCTGGCTCACCAGTGTATTATACACAGTGACATAAATGTACAATGACCATTGCTGCATTTGCAAATGGGTTTTTAGAGCAAGTAAACAGAGTCATCTGTCTATGAATAATGCATTAAGAGACGGTGGAAGATAAGCATGGAATACCAAAGTATTACATGTCTGACGAGGAGTTTTCTTCCTGGTAAAACTTGAGACAACTAATTAATTGAATACAACTGTGTCCTGTGTCATGCTGATCACTCCTAGAGAGGCCCAAGTACAAGCTTTGAAAATGAGTGGTTTTTCTCATTACACATGGCTTTAAGCATAAGCACAAAGAAAATGATCATCTATAACATTAGTTTACCGTCTACTGCCTCTCTCATTATCTGGGTTTGGTAATATTTGGTCTCAGCGTGTACAGTGTAATATCAGGTTGTGTAACTCGACAGTGCATTTAATGAATATAAAAAAGCTAATATAGAATTCCATGTAAAAGTTTTAAGTAAACTTTATAAGTCGCTAAATAATCCTCCAGCAACAGAAAGAGAAAACAAGAAATCACAACTGAACTTCACCCACACGTTATTCTATTATCACTCTTGTGGATAAATAATATCAACAATTATATATTATTATATACACATTATATTATATTTTCTCACACACATATCACAAGCCCTTCACATTTGCTACCAAGACACACTCCATGGACTGTTATTGATAATTGTGATGATTTGATCACAACACTTGAGCGAGGTCGCTTTATATAATTTATATAAACATTTTTTTATTGTTGTTGTTTTTTTTAAATAAAATGTGTTGCTGTCACACATGAATTGACGTCAGTCTGTTCATCAGACTGTGCTGATGCACAGGGGATAATGGAAGCTTTATGTTTTATTGTATTTCCATCTGAGAAGGTGAAAGTTGTTCACTCTGTTTGACGTGCATTTCTCAACAAGGACTGAATTTTCCCCTCAAGTGATTGTGGATTCATAGAAAAGAGCCAATAAAGGGGCTATTTTCTTGTCTCAACAACAACTGGGCGGACGACCATGAAATTTTATGTAATTATGGTCCTTGTAGGATGCGGTCTATGGAGCTTGAAAACATATTGACCGACAGCCCTGAATTTTCAAATGAATATCTTTGGTGACCTCTACCACTATCACAGAGGGCTGAAAAGAGCCTTATATCCAGCCCTTTCAGGCAACCAAGTCATTAAATAAAATAAGCTATGATTGTTTAATTGAAAAGACCAAATACCTAGTTTTGGAGTTCAGCAATTACGCCCAGACAGCACTGCAGTATGGTAGTTTTCATTTAGTGCAGTTTTTTCTGTTGTTTTTGATGTTATTATTCTACCTCTGTTTGGCCTTTTGTGAACAGAAATCACATGAAATTATATGTATGCTACATTTTTTATTTAAAAAAAGAAAGAAAGAAAAATAACTTTCAAGCAATACTATCAGACCTGACTTAGTAGCAGCAGCACAGGGGTGGGCGGCGGCAAGAGGCATTTATCTTGTCAAACTGCCGAAAGGTCAGGTGTTTTTTTATAGAGAAGTACAATTCACTTCAGAAACTTTTCGTGGGCGCTTTCTTTTTTTGTGTTTTCAGTCATACTGCAACCTATTTGCCTTTGTCTGTCTTGATGTAAAACTAATCACTTCCTGTGTGCAGCACAGTCATGTCACTGAGAACACCACCATGCTGACAAACACAGTTGTGTAGAGCCCATAGATTTAATCATCAATTGTGTGAACTCTCTTGACAATGGGTTTAAAGGTTGTGCACTAAAGTTCAACATGCGTTTCTGAAAATCCGCATTCTCTGAATATTTCTCTATGTTTTCCGAGACCGACAAAGCCGCTGCAAATCACTTGAGCTGCCTTCGTGTTTTCATGTGGGGGTGATTTGTCTTCCTAACTGTCCGTTACAGCCACAGAGGAATGAAGACATGCATCAGTCACAGGTGTCCTGGAGGCAGCTTGAGGACAATTCAACAGCATCTCACAGCTGCAGCATAAGCAGAACAGATTTCACTCACAAATTTCAGCCACGGAAAATTCATTGCTCTCAGCATGATAGCATATAGATTCAAATTGCCGATGCCCCTTTTATCTGTTTTTGCATTGGAAGCACAAATCTTTAGCTGCGTGAAATGTGTGTGTAATTGAACAGAAAATACGGAAATGCTCAAATCTGAACAAAACCGGCTTTGGCTTTCGACTTGGCGATCGCTTTGAGCTGCATATGTTATCATAGTCTCAAACAAACAGTAAAGGAGTTCAGTTTAAAGTAAAGCAGCCTTTGAAAAGACAAAAACACAGAGGGATCATGCTAGACAAATGCGTTGTGCCATCAGCGAGACAGGAGTTATTAATTTATGGTCTCTTTGCTCTCTCTCTCTTCAATGTTTTAGTGTTTTATTAATCCACATAAATCATTGTCATTTCCTCATCAGTGGCTATGGGTTAGGACAGTATTGTTGATCAGCAGTCACACATCATGTGGCAGAGACTTCACTCGACTGATGTACAGCAGCAGCAGAGGGGGGGGGGGGAGGAAAAAGCTCCTGGCTGTCACTTCCAAAATGTAAATGCCTGAGTTTTTCCACATGGGATTTCATAAAATATTCCTCTCAGGAGTGTTCAGATTGATGTAGGTGATGTACTGTCTTTCACTTCCTACCTGTAAATTGTTGTTGTTTTTGTTTTTCAGAGATTTTAAAACATCCCATCAAATTGATGGATCCTGTAAGTAAAACAAATAAACTGTGGAAAACAGCTTTCTTAGAGTCTTCGAACAACTAAAGGTGCCATAGTTTTTAGGCCATAATCTGCATTTTATATTTTTTACATCAGTAGCAGAATTTTTTTTACTAAGCGTTTTCTAAACAGAACAACAGGGGGAAGAACTTCAGTCCAAAACCATATAAAAAAAATGTATCTTGTAAATGTAATGTCAATTTGTAATTGGGCCTTCAAATCTGCTTTATTTTGCACTGGTGTAAAGAAAACGCGACTTGCAGTCACAGAAGGATCACAAAGAGTGAGCGAGGAAATACAGAAACAATATTTTTACTCCTTTATGTGCCCAAAACTACCATAATATCATCGAGAATTCACTACTGATATAGCAGCTGTAGAATGGTTATTGCTTGTAGGCTGAAGAACACACCTCACCCGGGAATCAGTGTCTGCACATTTATTTTCTATAAAGAGTAACATGGGGGCACAGACAGTAGCATACACAGTGGCAGGAATATCTCTCTCTCTTAGTCCTCAGCACAAAAACCTCCAAAGTTTTGTTGGGAGTTTGAAGCAATGCCACGCAACGCTGTTGTGTGTGTGTGTTGCCAATTAGAGCCCTCCTGCTCCAACAGGTAACCCACAACATTTAACAATGTGCAAACAGTTCTGAGAATGTTCATTAATATAAAGCAATATAATTTACATTCAATATTGGAGGGGAAAAAAGTATTTTCCACACTATTGATGGTTTTGAAATTCACACTCCCATACTGAGGGATTTCAGTTTAAATCCATGAACTGCAGTTATAAAAGGATTTCCTATGACAATAGGATTAACTTCCTTGTGCTGACTGGGGTAAAGATTTATTTATTTATTTTTAATGGGAAGCTCTTTAGTTCATCCGAACAAAGGAGAGATAACAGAGAGACGTTAATTTGTACGCATCTTAGACCAAGTCAGCCGAGTGGCAGGCTCCAAACATGGAGAGGTGGTAACACCGGTAAGTGGCATTTGCTTGTCCAGATGAAACAGGCAGAGCTTGATGCGTCGGCGTGGAGACAAACTCAGCGGGAAACTGCTGATGGGCTCGTGATTATAGCTCCAAGAGCTTTCTCTGAACTCAGCCCTAGAATTCCGTTCCCCATTACACAGCATCGACTTTGATTCTTAAAAAAGTTATTCAATGAGGCTAATCCTGATGGCTATGTCAACAATGTTCCAGTTCCATTGAAATAAATATAATTTAAAATAATGGTGGTTTTAAGGTCCTTTGTATGAATTACAGCTACAACTTCCTTGTTTACCAATCATTATAAAACATTATCCCTCTTGGTTAAGTTCTTAAAGGTGAAGTAAGTAGTTTATAGTGACATCTAGAGGAGAGGCTGAAATTTACAACAACGAACTGCTCCTCTGCTCACCCCCTCCCTTCCCTGAGCGCTACGGTATCCTCAGCCAATCAAATGTCATCTTCGTCGTCTTTCTCCGTGGTGCGGGCGTACGGTCAGGTACTGGTGTTCCTTTATCCGCTGTTAAATACGTGTGGTCCAGACTGGGCATACATGAGAATCATTGCCTGAGACCTAACCATCTGAGGTGGCGAACAGAGGGAAGTAAGGATATGACAGCAATATCTTCACTTCCTGATCAGTACAATTAAAACGCACCTGTCCACTTTACTGATCTGTAACAGGAAATGGGAGCGCAAACATCCAGACATCCACAATGATATTCAATATTAACTCAGTCTTAAAGCATGCATTCTGTGTCTGTGGGAAAATGCCATTTAAGAAAATGTTTCTATCAATTAATATGCCATTTATTGCTGTACACAAACCAATGGTATATATGAAAGCAACAAGCCACGTAAAGGTTGAGGTTAAGAGCGACTTTACAACAACGGTTGAGTCACCAATTCTTTTCAAACCACCGTGAACCAGAGTCTGTTTTTACTGCATCTCATCAATGAGTGTGAGGCATTAAGGATGCTAATTTTAAGCAATGTCCTTCATGAACCATAACCTACTTTCATGATCAATTATCAATTCAAACTTAGAAATGAAATGCATTCATTAAAAGTGTCTGGCTATTATTTTTGTTCTTCCAGTATAATGAGCAACAAATGAGGCCACTGAATTATGAATTATATTACACATAGAAAATGTAGTAATTCAGAAAATCCGGCTCGAGTTCTGTCTGCTATTACTCAGGAGATTACCTGTCATACTAAAAAACAAAACTTTTTTCAAAGACCAAATATTTAAGGCAGGAGAAGTAAAGCTGAACTCTGAAAGCTTTAAACTTTAAAGAGCTCCATACATATTTTATGATAGTCTTTAATGGCAGACTTCAAGGAATTGTTTCACATTTTGGGACCTAAAAAGAATCTCTGTAGTATCACACAGAGGTTAATCCCACTCAAGTCAAAGACAAGACCAAACTAGTGGAACTAATTAAAAAGTGTGTATATTTAGAGCCAGACTGTCAAGCATTACACACATTAACGCTGCAAGACGATTAGTTTTGTGTCAAAATCATCGCTCATTCTGCTGAACAAGACAAAATAAACCAATAAAAGAGTAAAATGGTCTTTTTGCAGAGATACTTTAGACCATAACCCCAGGTATGGTAAAGCAATATTGCTTATATTCCCTCACCTTCATGAAGGCAGAGCAAATCACCAAATATTACTCTCATATAAGCGCGACAGACATGCCCTAGGACCAGGAACTCAGTGCTGTCGTGCTGCGCTTCAATTGCTTGTGCAGAGTGGAATATCACCTTGGGTGCAATGTACCAACCAGCCTGAAAAAAACAATAACAACTCACGACAGCATGGGAATTGCATCCTGTGGATAAATATATGTCATATTCGCTCCTCATCGCTGAAATCTCAACACCCACCAGACACAGGAACCTATGAGATGAACAATTTAAGGAAAGCATTTTTCTGACAGATATCATGATTGTAACAATTTGCAATAGCTTGCATTCCATATTTCTATTTCCTTAGACTGTTCTTGGGAAACATGTAGGCATATTTTCACATTGACCTTTCAACATGGGAGATTCCAATTATCTGTATGACTCCCTAATGAAGGTTTGAGGCCAGAAGTATTTTAAAAGAGGCCACTACATTAAAGGGCTTTTAAATGTTATAATATCATTATTGTTACCATTATGGTTGGATGGGTGGATGAGGTTTTGAACATACTATATTTCATCACACATAAATGCACAAATAAAAAGGTTTTTTTTTTTGGCAAGAACTGTGGAACAGGTGCTTCGCTCCGGGGCAGCTCTTCCTTGTAAAACCTCAGTGGGATTGTTGTGATTCCACAGCCAAAATCTAAAACTGAATAGACCTGAAAAACAAAAGTCAAATTTTTCACAAGTTTCCCCGCAAGAAAATGTTTTTAATTCAGTTGCTGAGAAAGTTTTGTAAATTATACTAAAATGTATTATATTATTATATTATTAATACTGTGATACAACTTAAGAAATTGTCACGTGTTGAAAACAAGCAAAAGACAAATGCAGGACAACATGCTCAGTTTCAGCCTCATTTTCACTTCGCTTAATTGGGATTTGTGGCTTAATGATTCCACAATGTGGAAACCCATGTATTATTATTATAAAACCACATGATACAGTAAATGTTTCCTACTTTATCCTCTTGGACTTCTACTCAGTGATAGCATGTTGTAAAGTCCTTGCTGTCTTTTGTGAGGCCTGGGCACAGTTGTGTCTCATTATAAAGCATAGTTTCATCAAAGGATGAAACGTATTCATTCTTTTGTTGACAGTTCATGGTGGAATTTGTAATTTGCATTTTATTATTTAAATCTATAAATTATACACAGTTATTCTGTGGAACATCTGCTTGATATAAATAACATCAGTATTCAAATCATTTCACGTTGCACTCGTGTTAACAGTGCTGTTGGACTCAGAGACTTAGGCGAGTTAAACTCACTGGGTTTTCAAATGGGGAACTAATGAAAAACCAATGTCATTTATTTCAATCACAATGGGGAAAATCTACACAGATAAGTAGGAAGTCATGGCTGCAGGTTTGTTACTCTGCCTTGTCCGATTCCCCTGCAGCCTAGATTGAAAACTGTTGATGCTTGACGAGCGTGTGGTAAATAAACACAAGTAAATATATGCAGCTTAGCAGCCTTTACAAATGTGAGCTGTACGAGCATTAACAAAGATGGACACATTTCTATTCCCGGGGCTCCTCGTCTATCCACAATAATGATGTCATCAGTGTGGGCCGAGTAAACATGCAGCCCCATGTGGCTGCGTCGCTTAGTGCTATTCCTCCACTTGCCATCAACCTCAATCATCGCCCTCACTATGAGGTTCCACTACAAGCCACTCTTTACCACAACAACTTCTCTGAAATTACATTCTGGCACCCAAAGGCGGAGCTGTGATGCTTTTAATGTAAGTGGAAAGCACATAAAGTCTCGGGGCATGGGTGGACAGGTCTAGTGCTGGAACACAGGACCAATCTAATCATGTCGTTGAGTTCAAACACCAACTCATACCTCTCTTGAGAGACAGAATGGCAGTGGCTGGAGTATTAGATGCATTTGTTCTCCGTCAAGCACTGCTCTTCTCTCATTTATAGCTGTCCCCCGTGGCCTCGCTAATCTACTATAAAGAAAGCAAGCGACTGGCGGAGCCCCTACACCTCGACAGGGAGGGGGAAAAAAAACATGGAATATATGGTTAGGTTTGAACATTAAAGAGTAGGACAAGCCTGCGAGGAGAACTCATATTGGGTCACTGCGGGCTGGCTACAATTTCAATGTGCATCACTTCATTAGAGAGCTGATGACTCCCGAATGCAGCGGCTGGAATTGAACCAATAGTGGTCCGTGAGGACGTGGGTTTTATACAGCACACAATATGATCTTTTGAATTGTTTTTAGCACACAAACACACGTGCGCAGACACATTTACGCAGCTATTTTCCTGAGGACACTGTACTTCCAGTCATTTGGACAACCCAAACAAAGCAAACCCTTAAATCATATCCTCAAATTTAACCAGCTCCTCAGAAATTAGGTTTTGCCTCATGAGAACCAGGGTAGTAAGTGTTTATGCCAAAAAAAAGATCCTAAAGAGATAATAAATACACCCACACATACACAAAACAATGAGACCTTGCTTGAAACGGCTCTGCTTGAATCATTACTGAATCAGCATCTCCTCCAAGTATCTCAGTCTCCCAGCATCTAAAGGTTCTGCAATTTGCAAAGAACCTCATCTAGATTCACTGTCTAGATTTCTGTCCTGTAACAGGAAATGGGAGCACTAAAACATCTGAACGCAATTGTACCAATCAATAAGGACATCCAGAATGATGTTCAATTAACTCAGTCTTAAAGCATGCCTTTGCCCATCTGTGTGTAAATGCCATTGAAGAAAATGTATCCATCAATAAATATGCCATTTTGTGCATGTTTATTTTATAAAAACAAACTGTTTTTGTTAGAGATGCACCGAAAATTCAGCCGCCACGACATTTTGGCTGAAAATGGCCAAAAAGGACATTTTCGGTTTTCCGCCAAAAGACACCGAAAAACAACACAACCGAAACAGGACATTGTGACCCATGGAAAAACTGCGGACAACATGCGCCTGTCTATTCCCGTTTAGAATCTGTCCAGGATCAGTTTGGAACACCAATAAAACTATTCCAACAAGACTCCCCGCATCATTCACTCAGATCCCCTGCACTTTGTTAAGCTTGTACGCGATCCTCATCATAAAGATCATTACTTGGGTGTGGGGATAAATCAGTGCATAGAGAAATGATCCAGGCTGCATTGGATACAGAGAGGCCACAAGGACGGTGAATCGCACAGCGCAGGAGCAGTGAGATCCTCCTAAATATTTTCATAGATTCTTAATTGATTTATTCTTTGAAGGTTCAATATTAATGTTTATGATTACAATGTCTTCACTTTAGTGAGGTACACACAGTCCCAATCATAACATCAGATTAAAAAAAAACAATGTTACAGAATTTGAATAATACTTTCTTTCAATGTTTCAGTTTTAGGCCAAATATTTCCTGATTTCCGGTTTCAGTCAACAATTTTAAATTTTCCCTCGTTTTTTTTTTAGCAACAACACACAGTGATGTTACAATAAGGGTTTGCAGAGATGCAGAGAACCTCCTCTAAATTCACTCCAGACCGTAAGACAAATCTGCAGTTAACCAAGAGTGGCTTCTTTCAGTTCAAAATCCAGAAAGAAAAGCACAATTTTCCTTTGTAGCAGAATGCAATACAACCCACTGATTGAACAGAGCAGTTCATTTGGTGGGAGCTGTTTTAGTCATGATAGATAAGGAAACATTCACGGGGGCAGTTGGGTATTTCATCAGTTTCAGGAAGAACTGGCAAAGCATGAATTATTGGGACTATTAATCTTATTAAGGTGATTTGATTGTCCTGCACACTGTGACGAACCAGCACATTGCTCATGCTCAGACAAATTCTGCTGTCGGAGCAAATGGATTTCCAATAAAAATGAAATCTGCGAAACCACTTTATTAACCAGCATTGGATCTTATCAGAGTAAGAGAAGACAAACAATAATTGAGACACAGATGAGGCTAAAATTACTCATTAAGAACTCATTAGCCTTTGGCACACAACTGGTGTAATGTAATATCCACCTGACGCAAGAAACAACAATACGAATCTGACTTTTACAGAGCTTGTTTTTACATAAAATGGTCTGATTAAAGCTGCTGGAAATATAAGGGAAAGTTAATCAATCAGGTACGATGAGTCACTGTTGAAGGTTTTTAATACAGTGTCAATTAAACGCTGAAATACTTTGGGTGCAAAAACACAAACCATAACAATGAGCTGAATGTGATTATTCTGACTCCTGCGGCATTTTAAAGTCTGAGAATTGATATTTGTCATTTTAGAAAAAGCTGGATAAAAGCAAAAGTTACCACTCAGAAGAAACACGATGTTGAACCATGCTGTCACAGGAGCCAGTAAAAGAAAATTCAAATGGATGCAAATTTATATTATTACAGTGCATATTAGGTTTGGTTCACTGAGAAAAGCACTTGGCTCTAACAAAACAGCTGGTGTTAAACCACAGAACACGATAACAATCAAAAGAGCAGCAGCCAATACCCGAATACAGAAACCTGACAGAAACCTGCTATTTAAGTTAGTTAAATAGACTTTTAGAATCTGTGGAACATTTGTCAACACGTTTCAGTCTCATCACTGGACCTGCGGCTGTTATGACTAAAAACCAAATGCTGTTTACAGTAAATCAATGTGCATTTGCCTCCTTTCAGTTCACATCGCTAACATTTCCTTGAACACATTTTTCTACCAAGTGTTTTGATTTCAAAATTGCTATTTTAACCAAGGACATATATGCAAATTAGAAGAAAAAAAAGACGGGAGTGCATTTCGAGAAATTCACAAGAGAAAACATGTTTCAACAAGTCGATTCAAGTTCACAGTCAGAAATAATCACAAGAGTATTGGGACTGGATTCATTTCTGATTTAACAATATGCAACAATTTCCAGCCTCATTAAATTCAATACCAATAAATCTCCCACAAGATATTTTCTCAACTAATATCCAAGGAAACACTGGCCAACTTGTATTTGAAGCATACTGTATTAATATTTGAAGTAGAATAATGTAATAGTAATGTGGTGGGATCCTACACAATTTGAAGCAAATGGCTTGTGGAAACTATAGGGAACACCTACACTCTTAGAAATAAAAGTGCTAAGTAGAACCATATAGGGTTCTTCGACTTGTACTCATAGGAGAACCCTTTTTTTGACTCCAGGTAGAAACTTTTTATAAAGGTTCCACCAAGAACCCTTTTAAAACCCTTTATTCAGGAAAGGGGTCTTAAAGGGTTCCCTGGATCAAAATGGTTCTTACTGGAACCATTATGGCGCTTTTCCACCGGCCCGACTTTAAACGGCACTACACTACACGACACGGTTTAGCGAGTGTTTCCACTAGCGTAGTACCTGGAACTCGGCACTATTTTTAGTACCTGCGGTGGTGAGGTTCCATTCGTGGTGCCGGTACTATGCGCAGGTACTATGCGCTGATTGGTCAAAACTGCCGGTAACTGATTGGCCAGAAGTGTCGTCACTGGGTGCGTCATGAGCGCGACATAAAATACAGGATGCAGGAGTCTATTTCACCATTTTTCGAAAAATAGTAGCGCGCAAATACTTCGACATGGCGACTCTGCATAAGAACACTCCATGGTCCAACGACGAGGTCCAGACTGTCCTGTGTTTAATCGGAGACGACAAAATACAGAGAGCTGGACGGAGCCGCCCGTAACGAGCAGGTCTTGCCGGGAGTCGATGTCCGCTCACGGCGTAACACAGCAACTCCAATAACTCTGCACACGCCAACGGTAAGTTTTTTATTTTCAGCCTAAGAGCAACGTTTAACTACTGCTGAGAATAAACTCGCTTAAACAAGACATTATAAAAGTAACATCATGTGTGTCGGTAATCTCTGTCCGTCTGTTTACACGAGACAACGTAGTTGGCTAGCTAGTTAGCAATGTCGCTATTAGGTGCTCAACCTACAACAAAACATTACGTAAACCTGTAAAAGAAACCAGATTTGTACAAGTCATGAATTAGACTTACTACCGTGTAACGTTTTGTCTTTGCGTGTTAAAACAGACTAGACCAGAATATACAGTATGGGTTCTATATTTACATTATAGACAGAGAATGAGCATCGGATATTATATGTCTATATTACACTTTTGCAAAAAGACAGTATATTGCACATGGGATGAGGAGCCTGGTTATATGTTGTCTACTGAGAGCTAACAGCTGCAGGGAGGAATAAAGGATAATAATAATGATAAAGCTCCTTCATTTAGGGTGTTTCAGTCTGTGGCTGAATATATATATATTGTTATGCGTGTAATTACAGCGTATGTATACACTTCTTTTGTTCAAGAATCCCATTCCATATGTGAGGAGTGTTCATCCACCCCAGCAGAGCCATCAGCTGCTTCGTTATCGGGGGCACCAACTTCGCCACAGACCACAGATCTGTGCAACTGGTAAGAAATAATAAACATGATTTACAGCATTTGTGTATTTCCTCAATGGTTTGATTAATAACCCCTTTTCTCTTCTCTATAGTGTTATGTAGGGAAGAGAAAAAGAAGCACACAGCTGTCCTCGCAGAGCTTCAGGTGGAAGATGTTCAGTAGCAGGAGTGGAACCGGACACAACGTAACCGCCACATCACGAGAGTGCTGCGTTCAACCACGCATTCCTTTGAGTGATTGGGCAGCTTGTCCAGGCAATAGGTGGCAGGAGCATGCGACCTATTTCCTCCCTCCTGTCCTAGGACTCCACCACCTATGTACAGTTTATTTGATTTGCTGTGCAATTTAACTTTGGTTTGCTGTGTTTTTTTGTTTGAATAAACAACAATGTGACTTATGTGATTACATCATGCGTATTTCTTTTCTTTTAATTGTGGCAGCCTTTACAAACAAAACGTATACAGACAAAAGGAGACATCTCTGCAGAAAGTACAAACTTTTATTTGTAATTCAGTGAAAAACAGTACAATAATAAAGCATTTTACAAATTCACAACAAGTGACACATCAGGCCCTCACCTACATCTCTGCCATCCTCTACACCCTGTGCCACTGCCACCACAGGTTCAACCACTGTAGCTGCTGTGTGTGCATCTCATTCAGTGTCATAGGTCTCACCATGATTTTCACACAGGTTATGCAGAGCACAGCAGGTCATCACCACCATGGATTTCACCAGCTGGACATCACAGTCATTCCTTTTCAGGAGTGACAGAACCATCTGAAACACACAGGCAGCATGCTTACGTTAATACCAGAATACCAAAAATAGAGATTGCTTTCGGTCATTACTACGCTGTACAATTGTACAGTACTATGTAGAAGTCTGAGGCCACCATTAGATTGTTGCTATAATGACAATAGAGGATCATTATTTCTATTTCACCATACTGGAACACAATCAGAATATATGTATGCAGTTTTTTGTTGTTTTAAAAAAAACATCCTCTACAGGTGTCCAGTATTTAGTGTGATCGACCCTTACACTTGAACAATAACACAACTCTGTTAATACTGGAGTGGAACCTTAATTAATGTTTCTGGTTCAAGACATGCATGAGTATTACATACTCAAAAAAACAACATCGTTTCTGCACAGTACTGTATATGAGCTAGTTAGCGATAGCAACTATATTAGCTTACCCTCACTCGTCGTCTCGTAACATCTCATCTTCAGTTTCATGATGTATGACTTCCCAAACTTCTCTGTACTCCTCCACAGTATTTCTTCTTGCCGCCTGTAGCTTTTTCTGGCGATCTTCTCTTCTGTGTGTGAACAAATGCCACAGACCGAGCAACAGAACGAGTCCACGTCCGTCATTGTTTATATGCGTGTGTGTCTCGCGTATAAGACGTCATAGCAGTTTCGCGCAGCCGGGTTGCAGCCGTGTTGTGATAACCACGCCCACGTTGAGAAGGTACGTTCTCTGTAGTGGAAACACAACTAAACCGTGCCGTTTCGTGTCGTGTCGCTCAGTGCCGTGTAGCCCGGAGCTAGTGGAAAAGCGCCATACGTGTTACCAGGAACCCTTCGGGAAAGGGTTTTTCAGAAGCATATGGTTCCAGGTAGAACCTCAGCCCTTGTAGAATCCTTATTTCTCAGAGTGTGCACTGTACCTTTAGTTCCACTGTGTCAATGATATAATTTTAATTAACATCACTTTTTTTTTACAACAAACTCCTTGTGTTATTTGCTGTTTAAGTTGCTGTTACAAGTTGTGAACATTATTATCATTATTATCATTAGTATTATTATTATTATTATTATTACTATTATGCCTCTAAAAATAAGAAAAATAGATCGATCAATGAGTCGTCAATCAATTATAGCTTTAGTTGCTTCAACACAATTAAACATAATCCCAGGGATGCCTGTCACTTTACAGGCGAGATTATTAGACGAGATTGCACTTGCAGTGCACTATTTTCCAATTTCACATTGGTAGAGAAGGATGTGAGAACTTTTGGCTCGCTTTTGAGGTTCATATCCTGCAGTCTGCATCTATATCTGGAAGCTGTTGCAGCATCATTAGCCCTGATGCTACCTAGCTTTCAAGGTGTAACAAGTAAATGTCTAAAAAATGCCACTTTTCTGTTAATGTAAGATGGCATGCCATTGAAATCTTTTCCTCTCTTCCTTATCATTGTTTCTTGATGTCCCTCCCGCTGAACCAATCTTACATTTGCCATCAGTTTCTTTTGGGACTTGGGTACAGTGACACTGTGACCATTATGTTTCACTTCCAGTGCTCACACACAGAGAATATGTGGAGTTCAGGGCAGGTAAGGATCGGAACAGCAGTATTTATTCCATTATGTTGTAAGAGACTGAGAGTTCAGGGGGGTGCCATATGTTTAAAGGTTGTTTTTGTTGATAATGTCGTTAAACATCGTCAGCTGCATGCTTGTGAGGAGACTCTTGAAGTTGATGTGGATTCAATAAACGCTATTGAACGCAAACACAATGCAGACGAAAACAACATCGAGTCATTGTTTTCGAGCTATAATTGTCAAACGCAATATACCCTCTGCAGCTTGAGGAATTATTTATAACTGCTGTAGGGTGCACAGCTGATGCTTCTCTTAAATTCTGTATTATGAGGCTGAGATCCAATTTTAAGGACTCGCTGCACATTTTCTTTTTTTTCCCCAAGCATTTGTGTCCTTGTACAGTGAAAAATAATGTTTTTGCAGACAGCGGGGTAAGGTACAGGTTCGGCTTTTCAGCCTCGTAGAACAAAATACTGAGAAAGGAGAGGTAGACAATGACACAAGCAAAAAAAATTAGCATGTCAGAAGCCTCTGTTCATTTTTAGTTTTCAAGAGTCACCAGAAAACAAAACAAGCAACAAGCAGATTATATGAAACAACACACTTCAAGTGCAACTCGAAATCTAATGGATAGGTTGTCATACTTGAGTAATCAGCAGCATAAAGATTAGGGGAATTTACTTGTTCAGAAATGCTGCAGTAAAACATAAGTAGTAACATTTTTTTTTTTTTTCATCTGGGTGAAAATTATTTTATCTGGATGCCCATTAGCTACTGCTAACATGACCGCAGATATTTGTGAGGTGAGGTGCAAATAAACAATCCATACAACAAGAAAGCAGAGACCAAAACAGAGAGCGAAAGATAGAAAACAACTTATTTTCAGAGCTATCACGAAAAAATAACACCGGCCAACACACCATAATGTGAGGTACACATACTGCAGTGTACTCATCAACAGCAAATTCAACTCGACTGTCTCTCCAACTTCAATTTGCACTTTACCAATGATGAAAATCGAGAACAGATCACAGAACAGCTTTGAAAATTGTCAAAAATACAGAATGTCACCTTTTTTTCACACGACACCACAGGGATCGTCTCTATTCTTCTCTACGCTTTGCAAGAGGGGAGAAATTCAAACTGAAATTCCTTTAAAAAAAAAAGATTTCGCAGAGCCAAAAAAATGAACATGATCAAATGTTTGGCTCAGAGTAAGTCATCGATGCCATGCTGCTAAGAGCAACTTTTAGTCTTTTTCTCTGGACCTGGTCAGGGAAAAAATTAAATTAAATTAAATAAGTCAATGCATGTCTACCCTTTTCTTTTTCAGTAAATATGGATGCAGTGTACAAGGCAAAGCCAAGGGTCAGATTTGTGGTTCTTAGTTGGCAACATTACAGGACCAAATTGTGTTTGCACAGAAAAATGGGCGGTGTGAGAGCAAACAAAGGTTCACTTTTGTCCCCATGGAGTACAAAGGCTAAATTCGATTTCCCCACTACTTCATTCACTGCTCCCCTGTGCACCATCACAACTATAATATGAACTGATGGGTTGAATTTATGTTCATCCATATGGCTCAAATGTGGTTTACATTTCATGACATCAGTCTCTCTCTGTCCCTTTGAGGCTTTTCAAAAAGATGCATTGGTGAAATCTCTCCAACTTTGTTGCCTTCTACCATCAAATACCATCATGTTTTATATGCTACAGCATTGATGGGGGTACGGTAAGTAGTTATGTTTATTTTTCATTTCTAAATTTTTTCAACTGTGACTGGGTTGCTCTAAGTGGTGCTTTCACACCTACAGCATTTGCTGTGGTTTGGTTAGTTTGCGTAGGTGAGAATGTAATCTCGGTCCTTTGGGGCACACCAAATCAACCGGTCCGAGACCTGCCTGAAGGGGTGGTCTCGGACTGCTTTTTCTGACTGGTGCGGACCAAAGCAATCGAAGCCAAAACCTGATTATTTTATTTTCTCTTGTGTTCTGGACTTCATTGTGGACAGATGAAGACCTGACCATCTAACCTGCTTGTTTTGCTTTGTATTCCCATTGTGAAAACACACTTACTTACAGCAGTATAGTTTTTATCTCAACTAAGGAGGTTATGCGTCTGGTGGTTTTCTCTCTTTCTGTTCACAGGATTACACAGAAACTACAGTACATGACTGATTTCCTTGTGATTTAGTGAGAAGATGTGGTATCAGTCAAGGACTGCATGAGCAGATCTGATTAAAGGGCTGATTTTATTAGCTTCATAAATGTGAATATTTCCTGGTTTATTTTCACCCTTTAACAAAGATATCAATCAAACGGAACAATTTTGATTTGTGGACAAAAAAAGACATTTGACAATACCGCCATTTGGGAAACATAAATTGACATTTTAGACATGTTCTGACATTATGGAACAAACAACAAATCGATTCATTGAAAAAAATCACCAACAGATCAATCTGTCATGAAAATATATGTTAGCAGCCCTATCTCATGAAATGATGCAGACATTAAAAGCCAAAATGATAGTGCTAATGACTATGAAAAGGTCAAACTCAGAGAACTGTCTTGCTCTGCAATAAGACAGTTTGTTCCAACATTGCTTTGTAGAGTGTATGTAATCAACAAAGGCTTGGGGGTAATGTGTGTTGGAAATCGTACGCATTATTTCTCTTTCTCTGCATCACTCTGATACATAAGCGTCAACTTTACATCAATATTTGCATTAAAAAACAGAAGGAGCTGCCTAAAAGTGTTGCAGCCCTTATCGACTCACTCAGTAAACTCAGCAGTCTGACTGATACCCACCTTGGTTGAACTTTATAACGTATAATGTGAATGTAGAACTGCTTCTGGCAATGACCATATCCCACAGCACCTCCTACAGACAGCCTTAAGGCACAAAGTGTGTGGATTTGTTCAAGTCAACTAATTCAAAAAGGGGAAATAAAGTAAAAATAAACAACCTCATTCTACCGGTGAAGTTGCATGTTGCAGCTGGACATCGCTCACCTCACCCTTCCAAACAAGTAGGAGAACCTGTGGTAGCCAGTTATTATTCAAATTCAAAAGGTGTTTGTTCATTTAAGAACATGGTGGTCCAACGTGGTGGCCTCTGTAGAAAAGACCTGCCAATGGTGTAAATGTAAAGAGCTTAATCTGTGGTAATTAAAAAAATAATAATAATTCAAATTAGACTTTGTTGACTGTTGTTACAAATGATTTCATGTTCATATTTTGCATTTAAGTCACATGCAGTATAGACATAGTGGGTGTTTTTTTTTGAGACAGTGTACAATTACTCCAAAATGCAATACATAAGAAATGAAGGCTTCAGCTTTCCTTTCTATTTCATTTGCTGTCAGTGTGCACCAACCAAATAAACAAAACAAAAAAAAACACTTGGCTCTTCAGCTGCAAAAGGATCTACTATTCAAAAATGCCATTGCCTTTTTGTGCCTTAGATTTTGCAGATGGTTTATCAGAGCTTCCTAGTAAGAGTACAAAACAAATGCAAAACAAAAAGATCCATGAGTTGTGAGTTCATGTGCCAAAAAAAACAAACCTTGATGCTAAAACTAAAAAAAAAAACTATTTCTACTGCAACAATTATTGATTTTTCAACTGATTATTAACAGGTATTAAGTGGAAATCCACAGTTTGATGAAGATTATCAGAGGTAAGAAACTTTATAAGGTGCACAGATATTGAGGTGGTTAAATGCAACATCAACGACTGCGTCTGTATCATCTTTCTCTTTGGTGTGTGCAGACTAATTAGCTCTGCTCCGGTCAGATTCATAAACGACCTTTAGCAGACGAAATGCACTGATACAAGTTCTCACTGTTATTGTAATTAGCTCCGACTGTGACCATGGACATAATCAAGGATTAGACTGAAGCATTAGCTCTGAACTCCGTTTAGTGTTTTGTGCAAATTAGCAGCCATGGAAATCTTTAAAAATGTATTTGAACTCTACCTCTGCTCTCTGGTGTTAGTATACGTATGTACAGTATGTCTACTGTCTTCCTGTGTCCAGTTACACAGTCAGAGTGGGAGATTTACATATTTCAGTGTCGCCTTCCCTGGAGAACCTAAACACACAGTCTGCAGGTTGTGTCCATTCAAGGAAAGAAACAAGGCTTCCATGTTTCATGAAGTCATCAAGGTTTAAATTGTGTTTCTTATCAATAATCTCTTTGTGCCTAATTGCCATTGTTGATTGCCTGTTGTATTCTTGTGAAGGAGGAATCGACCCTGCGCTGTGTTAAAGTGCCTCATCTGGGACTCTTTGCCTCAAATTCAACCTCCCTCATTCACCATTCAGACCTTTCTCCAACATCTCCAGACTTATCTCCGACTATCATGTGGTAATAAAAACTTTTCCTGGAGCCTGTTCAAGCTGCTGTTCTTTCCTCTGAATATATGAGTACAACCTGTATTGTTTTGGGTAAATTCAACAGAGGTAGCTTTTAAAAATGCTGTCAAAAAACAGATGTCAACAGCAGATTGACTCCTGAGGCAAATTGTGCACCAATTTCAATTTACAAACAGCTTCCATTATGCATCACACAAGCTGGGAAATGACTTACTACCAGCAATCACTGTCACAGCTCCTATAGTGTCTGTTGACGCGCATCATCACATGATGGCAATTTTAAGTGTTGACAGGTTTAAACGGATATCCTGACAAGATTCACTCAAACCTGCGGCTCGAATACAGCAGACGGATCTGCCTCACGTGTGAATAAACAAACAGCATTAATTCAATCTCCAGTTAACCAATCAAAGCTGTGTCAGCTCTTCTGCTGCTGTGGTTCAAACCACAAGCCTAATGTTCCTCGGGTCGTAACCTGACAATCACTGTCAGAACTCTTTTCTCACCGAGGACAATGGTGTAGCAGATAGTGGGCTCTGAGGCAGCTGACAAGGTGTTAATAGGTGGATGTCACCACCGACAGGTTCACACATACACATACACAGACACGGACAGAACTGTCTACACATGCCCAGCCGCTTGTGCACCGAAAGCTTACTTTGAACCAAATTCACCCCGAAGCTGTGACAATGAGAGGGACCGTGGGGAGGATTGACAAATGCAAATGTTTACTATCTGTCTACTGAATGAAGAGCTGTTTAATCTGATGTAACTCTAAGACATACAACATATACACACACACACACACACACACACACACACACACACACACACACACACACACACACACACACACACACACACTGAATACTCCTCTCCACTAGCAACAGCTGTTTCACTCTTGACTATGCTCTACCATCTAGTGGAGCACTGTGGTAAAGCATGTGGTGGAGCAGAGCAGCTCAGGATGACATCTCCTTATAGATGACAAAACTCACACCAGCATCAAGCTGTAGTCCCATGTCTCTGTGAAAAGTGTCTCTCATCCATGCTCTCCCTCCTCTCTCTCTCTCTCTCTCAGTGGAGAGGTTGAGGTGGGGTGGCGAGCTCGGCTTTACGACCGACTGTGATCTTGCTTCTCTGACCATGACTGGTTAATGGGCTGCTCGCAAATATAAGCAGGGTTTGACTGACATGAAATATTGCACTATGAAAACATCGTCATGCCATTTAGCCATGGAGTGAACACGATGCTTTAATGTGACTAAACATCAATACCTTTACATAAAATAAGGTATAGCCTGTGCAAGGCAGTTATATTAACAGGTACTTCAAGAGCCACCAGGGGGAGCAGTGATCAGAAATGAACCTGTCAATAGATACAAGTGCAAACTCTCACCATGGGCCATACATTATCTTGCTCTTCTGTGAGTGTATAAACAGCGAGGTGAGGTCATGTCACAGGAAACTACTGCCTTGACAGTAAATTTACTTCCTCTGAAATGTGCATTGCATGATAACATACTCCAATGACATGGCATTGACTGCTCTGCACATAAACTGTTTTTATCAGATTGGTCTTCAGAAATGTTGTATAAGTTGTAGGCATGAGCCACAGCTACACTGATAGCTGACATAAAATCACAAACAAAAGGTAAGAAAAAAAATAAAAGACATTCAGAGACATCAGAATCAATCCTCTCTCCATGGTTTGTCAGTATCCATTTAACATTTCCTCTGACCTGCTCCTTTGCTCACATATTTCTCATCCTCACGTCGGTTTTCATTTTGTACTTCTGTGGAAAGTGGAAATTGATGTAAAAATCCTCCCTTTTCATGTCTCACAAAGGTCTATCTGTTGCAGCATCAACAATTTGCAGCAGTTGTCTGACTGGCAGTCCACGTCTGCTTCAATAATGTATCCAGGCAAGTGAAGTCATGGTGGGAATATTTTTGTTTTTCATTTTCCTGTTGTCTACCTCTACCAGAGGATGACTTGATTATGCCCTGCTGTCAAAGTAGATTACATTTTATTTTATTTTCATGTGTTCTTGAATTAATTGCCAACATGTAAAAATAAGGAAATAAATGACCATTCATTTGTAACATTGAAGCCAGAGTAGGCTTTCTTTACCTTTTGTAATGCCCTGTGTCTGTACAAGACTAAATCAATGAGTGAGGTCTTTGTGTGTGTTCACACCGGGTGTGGTAAAGATTTTCATGTCACGTCCAGTGGGAAAATAGAAAAATTGCTCTGGGTGAAGTGTCTAGTCCAGGCTGGTCTGGACTTAAGTGCCAATGTAGCCACTGCTGTGAGCGGAAGCCTCTGCTGCAAGAGGAGCAGCTCACACACAGCTCCACAGCCAGAGAAGGCAGAATGTGAGTAATACTTTTAAAACAGAGCACTTACCTAAGACAGAGGGAAGGAGACGGAACCAAGAGGGAAACCACCGTTATTTGGGAAGGAGGAAGGTGACACGGCAGGAACAAAGGTAGAGATGACGGTTCACCCAATCAGAAAAAGACACAAAGGAAAGACAAGTATTAAAATGAAGCCATAAACACATTAGAATATGTTGGTACACAAACTTGAACACTATTACACACATTTTTCATATCGTTTGATATCAGTTCAGCTTATTTGTATTAGTTGCCATATTCTTCTTATTTATTTCAATTAGTTGTTTTATGGAGAAAATGTTATGTTCACCCACAATAAATAAATAATTTATTTAATAAATGGCAATGTTTTGTGAGCCACTGCTTAAACTTTTTTTTTTAGCTCAAAGGATCTGCACCAGGAGCAGCCTAAACTATCCTTATTGTGCAAAAAGACTGGAGCCTAATGAATTACATTGCAAAACAACAGACTACACCAGTGTGATGTCTTTAAATGTCTATTTATTTATTTGACCACAGCTTCAAATGCCCCTCAAACATTTTAGCGGGTGAAAGAGAAATGCTGCATGTTTGCTGGAAAAATGACTGAGATGATAAAAACTGTCCCCAATTATATTTCTATCCATCAGATAAATGACACACACACACACACTCTCTTACACAACGGCAAGAGTAAGCATCTTGACCAAAGACATCTGATGCGATTCTTTTATCACTTAACCACTTTAATACAAAAGGCTTGAAAAGTCCCTCGGTTTTTAATGGTCAATCACTTGTGAGAGACTTGAAGAGAGTCAGTGCTCTCAATTTATGTGAGCCACAGGCAGCAGTGAATAAAAATGAATACAGAGTAAATCTAGACAGACAGGAAGAAGACATGAGACCGCAGGTAACGGAGAATGAATCTGACCAAACTGCAGGCAGTTTTTGTTTAACATTAGGTAACTCCTCATTACAAGAAAACACAAAGTTAATAAAGTAAAAGCTGTATTTAAAGGAATGCAAGAAAAAAGTGTTTAATCTATTTCTCATTACACCATCATGAAATTAAAGAACAATGAAGGGGAGATGGTGTATCTCCAGCACCCAGACTACTGAAACGGGAGATAATTCACTATTGTTTTATATCCATTTAAAGCTACTCAATATAGATATAGTAGGAAATGATTACAACAATCTTGCTATGATCTCATTTTATATGCATACAGTTTTTATTCTTACTGAGGCGTCCTGTAGTTTAGTGCCAATGAAAGCAAGTTAATGAATTCACATCCACACCCTGTAACAGAATGCTGTGTGGTATCCCACTGCTGCTTATTGGTGAAACGTTCTTATTAGCCTGGTCTAAAAGTAGCCAGGCCAAACTCATTAACATGGAAATACAGAAGAGACGGGAAAAAAAATACATATATATAAAGACAACACTGCCCAATTAACATAATTGTAAAGTTTTGTGTAAAAAGAAATTGTAAACAGTTTTAAAGTTCTGCTCAGGAAACGAACAGAGGAACAACTGCACCACCCACACCACAGGTAATATATGCTGGCGTGTGAAAAAAAATGCTCTCGCTAACGATAACCCACACACTTTATTTTACTTCATATGCACAACTTAAATGTTTTTGGTGTTAAAGTTTCTTAACCCATCCAACAAAGATTGAGATTTTCTTTGCTATTCCTGGAGATTTGTTACTACAATGCATAAGACTTAAAATAGAATTCAGTTTGCATGCACCATATTAACAGCTGATGAATCTTTATTGGATTTATGGTTTGAACCTCATTAAATATACTCTCTTAATTAGAGGTAGCTTTTATTTCAGGGTAAGTAGCTTGCTTCCGTCAGCCCACAGTAGGGCTGGAATATCATCTGCAACCTCATGATACGATACGCATCACGATACAGAGACTTACATACAAACTGCAGAGCACAGTTGTTAAATTATGACCATATCTTACAACAGGGACTATTAACCTTTGACTTGACTTGACTTGAAGGGCAATGGACATGTTTTACCCTCTTATGGCCATCATGATAATCAGGTTGCCTGGAATGATGGTACTGAGAAGCTGACATCATAAATGTGTCATGCGCCGATGAATCTCATCTGCGATTGGACTGTCATTCCACGGAAGTCCTGAGGGCTACCGTAATGACAAGTATATGGGGGCAAAGCTCCATTTCTCTGCTTTTCGGTATCCATCCATCCATCCTCCACATGAGGGTCGCGGGGGGAGCTGCGCAATCTCAGCTGACATAGGGCAAAAGGCGGAGTACACCCTGGACAGATTGCCACTCTATAGCTTTTGAATATTCTAGATATCACAAACTAGGAGTAACAGTAATGAGGAGTACAGTAGGTATGCCAAATCCAGGGGTTAAAGGTTCTGTAAAGCAAATTCAGCCTTTCTTGTCCTCCCACATATATTATGTTAGAAAATAGTGGCTGAGAACATGTGGTCTAAACAATATAGCCATAGTTTCCTCCACTCCTCCTCAAACACAGTGTCGATATAAAAACTCTCAAGACCTTCAACTGCAACTGCTCCTACACTACTGCCTTTGTTTCTCTAGCTAGCTGAGACATCCTTGTCCTTACCTGGATGTGAAAACACACATAAAAGCAGCTCTGACACTTCATCTAAAATTCCAACAGAAGAGGAAATGATGTAGAGAAGAAGAACAGAAAGAGGAGCAGACTCCTGCTGTGAGGCTGCAGGTGCTGCTGATGAAGAGGAAGCGCTGCTTCTACACAAGCTCTCTGTTTATGTGGAATATGGCGTTAAAATACCACTTATATGGTGAAAATATCGATTGTCTACATGTTAGCGGAGCGTTTACGTCAATATTCTGTACAAACACTGTCGTATAGTGTGCGAGTGTGTGGTCCCGCCCCCAACGTTGCACAGAATGAAGCTGAATTGAATATGATTTAAACACTTAATCGTTCAAACACATTTTCCTATGGGTGTGACAAAGTCTGAAGTGATGTTATTTATCGCTCTACAGGAGCTTTGATATGATGTGCTGCAATGTCAATTGACCTCTGTGCTGCCACCCACTGGCTTTACTGTGCACTGGACCTTCAGTGACACATGTCTCTCGAAGACTACCATAACAGCATTTGCGGTCGTACCGATTCAGTGACATCCAAATCCAAACAGGCATCAGAATAGAATAAAATAGAATAGCTTTTATTGTTATTGTACATAAAATACAACACCACATAAGAGCACAGCCTTAGTATACAGCAGGAAACATCACACATGCAGACACGATCTCGCTCTCTCTCACACACACACTCTGTGTCTGTTGACGGACAGTTATATGCCTGTGTAAGCCGTGTAGCTAGGCGAAAACACAGCACTTACAGTAAGGGGCACCGACATAAATTGTCACAGAGATCTGCTTTTAAATCGCTTTCCTGGGTCCACAGATTATTTACGAGTCCAAGATTATTAGGTTGCGTTGTTCCCAAGGTAACAGTCACCACTTCCCCCTCCTGTGTGCTGAGTGGCTATAGCATTTGACAGAGCAAAATCGTCTGGTGAACAAGAGAGACATGTCCAACCAGAGCAGGGACGTAGGGGTCCAGGTAATCCTTTTAGTAAGAGCAGGCTGCTGTGCTTTTGAAACAGACTAGCAGAGACTCATTCCCTTTTCATGAGGTGTGAAAGACACTTAGAAGTATTGCAGAGGAGTGTGGACAGCCAGAGTAAGAGGATGCCTGATAAAAATATAATTTAAGATAAAAGATGTAACATTTATGAAATAAAATATCAAAAAACATGCAGACTGATAGTACATTTGTTGAGCCGTCCACTTAAATTACCCAAAACATTTCCAACCCTCATTAAATCAATAAAAATCTGTTTAAGGTAATGACTTTTTGCTTTGCCGTCTCAGCTATAACTCCTGGAGCAAATCCCAGATGAAAAGTCAAAGTGAGCAAAGAAATATTCAATATTAACAGTTAGCCTGTGTGCTGTCATTTGTTTATTGTGTGTATTTGTCAATAATGGATCACAACTGCTCGTTATTGTTTGTTTGCTTACTCTCCCCATAATGCACAAAAGCTTGGGGAAACCAAATGAGACAACAATTCCCATGATCCCACACTGCTTACCAGAGTCATTTATTATTGTTTTGAGAGAGAGAGAGACCCCTAGTGGCAGAAATTAGATATACATTTGCATTTCATATACGCTAGTGTGATAAATGCCAAAACGGTCTCTTCTAAATCTAAAATTTATGAGTGCATTTTTCATAATGCAGTTGTGTTGTGCAGTTGGAGAGAGGGAGAGTGATTATAGATGAGAGGGATCGGCTCTCCTTGTCTCTGTTTTTAATTGCCTCCCGGACTTTAATAGGAACCATCTATCACTCTCCCCAGCCATTCTGAGGAGGCCTGCGCCTGGGAGAGAAAAAAGTAGTTAATACTTCTCACAGCGGAGCATCCTCTTTTCAGATCCATATCTTAACCACACACATGCACTTCTGAACCTCCGTCCCACCGCGGGGTCATCACTCCCGTCCTTTCAGCCGTCAGACTCGAGCAAAGGGACATTAAATCAGCGAGAGTCAGCATCTTCACTTCTCCAGAGGTTGATGAGAATATCTGTTACAGCCACAACTACAATGTTACCAATCTATCACTGCACCCGGTGCATCACGGACAACAGTGTTTTATGATGGAATGTGTACAAGACCATTAAACACATCCTACAGAAGTAACAAGTCCACAGACGTCAGTTCAAAAATTTCAACAAATATTAACTAAATGAATAGCTAGAAAAACTAATAACAGCTTTGTTAATGAAACATTCAAATATAAACCAATATTTGCTGCAGGCTTCAAGACTCTCACTGTTCGACTCTATGCTCTCTCTCTCTCTTTCAGTAAAGCAGTGATTCGTTTACGTGTCGCCCGGTGACATGACTACACTGCACAGACTGACGGATTCTACATTATTAAGAGCCCAGCACGAGTAAAGTGTGTCAGCTTCATACAGCAGCAATATAGCTGATACCACCATGCAATGGATATCAAAAATTTCAGAAGTGGATTCTACTGCTTAAAATATACTAGGTTGTTCACAATCGTGTTTTAATTCCGACTTCTTGCAAATGTGCAACTCATTGCATTTAGACATCATCAAGACGACCTGCTGAAGTTCAAACCAAGCATTAAAATAAAGAGGGAAAGGTCACTTTGTAAGAGGCGCCATTTTTTAGTTAGTGCCAGGCAAGCTAGTCTGAGTATTAAACTGACGACCTCCTGGAATTTTCTCGCACAACCATCTCGGGTTTACAGAGAGCGGTCCAAAAAGATAAAATATACAGCGAGCAGCAGTTCTCTGGGAAGAAATGCCTTGCCAGAGATCAGAGGAGAACGACCACACTGGTTTGAAAGGCAACAGTAATTCATAAAACCACTCATCATAATAAATGTCTAACTCGAAGCAGATGGCCGACAGCAACAAAAGACCACATTGCACGAAACTCCTGCCACTTTATCAGATATCCTGTGTTCCTCAATTAAGTGGAAAAATGCGGTGAGAGTCACATTGGTGATAGAGTGGCTGACATTGTTGCCTCACAGCGAGAAGGTAGATGGGCCAAAAACACTGGTTTTCTCTCACAGTCCAAAACATGCTATGGACTAGTGACCCCCAATGAATGAATGAATGAATGAATACATGAATGAATGAATGTCTGGTGACATTCCCAAATAAAATAATAATAATAAATAAATATATATGATATGACAACATTGAAGAAAAAGAAACATAAGTTGACGTTATTACAGTCGGAAGAAATGCATGTCAATTTCTTAGCACTTGTCAAAAAGGCTTCTGCCAATGAAGACGATTATTTTTATTTATGTATTTACTTTGACAGTGAATGATGGTTGTGATGACAGAATATTGTAGGGAGGATGAGAACGATGAGCAGAAGGCACAGTGAGCTCTTTGATGAAGAGCTGCAGGAAACAGGATTCACACTTCTAACTTCTCTGGTAAACGACTGCTTTTCACTGGACCCCGCAAACAGATGTTCGTGAGCACACAGATGGGAACGGATTAATTAATTTAGCACAACAATACAAACAGAACAAAAGTGTAGATTTGCAACCGCTGAATTATGTGACTGATAAAACTGGATTAATGTTACCACAAACTAGTGCTACAGATACTCAAGCAGGAGTTATACGTTCGATATTAAGATGAATCGCAGCAGTCTGCACAAAAAACGGCAGCAATGAGATCTTCGCAGATCGTCAAAGCCTTAACAAAGACACTGTGGACACCAATTCATTAAAGACAAAGCAGCATTGTAGAGCTGAAGGAAATACCTACAAGTCAGAACATCTATACACCATCAGAATGAAGGATGGGTGTTTTAAAGGACTGCAGAGAGAAACTTATTGATTTGATTTTCCAAGACTTCCACCGAACCTTTCTCACAGACTGATGCTGCCAACAAATCTCGACGATCATATCACAATTTTTTAACAAATTATAGAGGAAAATAAAGTCTGCTTCCCCAATAAAAAAGGTTGGCTGAAGCTTTAAAATACATTTTAAAAGGTGCAGTGCATAACCTTTGGTGTGTTTATTTTCCCCCTTCCTTTGTGATGTTTTTATTTTGCCTCTGTTTGGTCTGTACACCATCAGTGCAGGGGCAGGCGGGCTCAAATTGATCTTTCACATTATACTGTACTAACCCTACTCGGCTTGTACTGTTTTTTTGTTTTTTTTTGCTTTTCCATTAGTGATAGTACCTGATACTTTTTTGGTACCTGCTCTGGCGAGGTTCCAAGCGAGCTGAGCTGATGTCATCACTGGAGGAGTAATGAATGCGATGTCTGACACAAGAATCAAACCAGACATTTAAAAAAAAAACAACCCAAAAAAAAAAAACAGCAAGAGTGTAAGAGTGAGCATAAATGGCTGCTGTCAGCAAAAATATACTGCAGTCCATCGTGGAGGTGCAGATGATCCTGTGTTTGGAGGCTGACAAGAGGATCCAGAGAGAGCTAAATGGAGCCAGCTCACGGCAGTTTCGGTCATCCGTGCTATGACGACCCCGCCCAAACCGAGTGGGGCGAGAGTTGAGTTAATAGTAACCATTTGTCAGTTAAAAGATTAGATATGTGTTATATATACATATGTGTTAACCACACACACACACATATAGAGCTGAAACGATTAATCGATGAATCGATTATTAATCGATTACTAAATTAATCGTCAACTATTTTGATAATTGATAATCGGTTTGAAGCTTTTTTTCATGATTAAAACAAGATTTCTGATTGTTTTAGCTTCTTAAATGTGAATATTTTCTTTGCTTCTTTGCTCCACATAACAAAGATATCATTAAAACTGAATCATTTTGGTTTGTGGACAAAACAAAGACATTCGAGAACATCATCATTTCCAGGTTTGACAGACATTGATCAACGTTTAACATTTTATGACATTTTATGAACTAAACGATTCATTGATTAATCGAGAAAGTAATCGACAGATTAATCGATTACCAAAATAATCGTTAGTTGCAGCTCTACACACACATATATATTTTTTATTTTTATTTTTTTTAAATATTATGCAAAAGTTACTACACAACACAGTCCACCTGATCATGTCAAGAAAATATCACTGATGTGAAGTTTTTAAGAGCTTCACATAAAAAAAGCACCTCATGAAAAGCTCAGAGAGACAGTTTACTTACTTACTAACTTGTTGATGACACTACTTCTGTGGCAAAGATGAGCCGTTACACTAAGCACTGATTCTATTCTCGGTTAAGACTCCCTGGATGGAAACAATGAAATGGAAAATAAAGCTTTAAGGATTTTATGATGAGCCAACAGTTCAGTTTGTTTCACCATGAGAGGTGATATAAATAATTACAAGGCACATAAGATGCTTTTATTTTCCCCCAGACATAAACAAAGCTTTGTTTACACTCAAGGACCTGCCACACACATTGAGATGGCAGGAGAAAAAACATGGTAGAGGATTTAACACTCTTTGAAGGATGACTGACATCAATCTAACTCGTAGGTGGTGGGTTTCCACCCACCTCCTGCTATAAGCCCAAATCTCTGCACTCACAAGTCCGGGGAAGAAAAGAAAAAAAACATCTGGGATGTTAACCTTGGTACCAATGAGCAACAAGGTACGATTAACCTGCACATCAGCGGAGTTGACAGTAATCAATAATTTGAAATTAACCTGTGTACAAATTGATCCCATTCAGAGATGCAGGGGATCCACTACGGGCACAAGTAACATCAGTACAATAAACTATATATAAAACTGGATGAAGTCTCCTGCTTATAAAACAAACTACCATTGTGAAGCTTCAAGATTTGACATGTCAGAAACTAGAAGTTCACAGTTCACACTATTGGACAATAATATTAGCTAAAACGACATTGTGTTCTATTGAAAAAGTCCTGGAACTGGCAATTGAGACCATTAACTCATTTTGTCATTATACTCAAGTAAATCAACTGGGGAGTTCTTCTTGCAACCAGGAAAGTCGCCCCCTGGTGACCAACCGCTACTTACATCCTACTTCCTCTGCGTTACTTTTCAACTGAAAGCCTATGTCCATTTTTTATATACAGTTTATGATCAATACATAATATAAACTCTATTCTTTCTACACTAAAGGAAGGTTTTGATCATTTTTTCCTGGGTTGGATTCCCAGTTCAACTAGTCTATATGCTGATGTGTCCCTGGGCAAGACAATTAAACCCACATTGCTCCTCACCACGGTGTAAGCTGTGTCCAAAAGAGGTGCAGTAGAAAAAAGGGCTGCTTTTTGTGTGTGTGTGTGTGTGTGTGTGTGTGTGTGTGTGTGTGTGTGTGTGTGTGTGTGTGTGTGTGTGTGTGTGTGTGTGTGTGTGTGCAATAACTCTCTCTCAACTGCTGTGTGAAATTCTGTTTTCAGCAGTTCACTTTCTGAATGACCGATAAGAAAGTTTCTGAAACAGTACACGATTGGAGCTAATTGAGTCCTTTGTCTCTAGTTGTGTATTGTTATGTTTTTATTTATATATTTTAAGTCATAGTCCAAGACAGAGCATGAAACTTGTGTGCTGCACAGAGTCTAACACTACACACTCTTGTCCCTTGTTAGGTTTTTACATTTAACAAGCATTTTAGAAACTGCATATACATGATACAACACAATGCATCTACTATATTGCAATTATAACAACATTTTAGCTGCAAATGGCTACAGCTCTGATGTGATTTAAGCCGACATATTATCTTCAGTGTAAAGTATTTCATATCTGAAATTAATGTGATTTTACCTGCAGAGAATAAATACTTTAATGTAGAGGTTGTTTAGTGAACTATGATAGGGAGGGCAGTGGTATGTGCCAGTGGGAGGACACGAAAGAGGATCCTCTCACCTTTGAACACACACACAGATGCATGTACACATGATGTGTAGCATGTTGTGAGCCTCTTTCATGTTAGCACATCCCCTCTGAACCATTCTGTCAGTGCAGGAGAGGGGTGGAGAGAGCAGAGCAGAGTTCTGAATCTATTAGAGCCTTGCTGACTCCTGACACTTGTCTACAATATTCCAGCTCACTGTGATGCAAATCAGCTCACAAGAAGACAAGACAATACGCAGCATCAGCCGCTGAACGAGTGGAGCTGATATACACAGCTCTCAAAAGCCAATTGAAATGAGGGGAATGTGATGCAAGAAAAAGCAAAGTAAGAATAAGGCTGATTATTCGGAGGGGAATTCTAATATTCTTCATGTTATAGAGACAGGGCTGCAGCTGTTAACAGATGCCTCATCATTTCCAACAGACCCATTAAGACTGGATCTGATTTTCAAGCCATTCAGATGTCACAGTGTTGGTTTACAGCTCAATTTGCATTCACTTTATGTCTAAGTAATCTGCCACTGTGCTTGTTGTCTCTGACATACCATGGACACAAAATTATGCAAAATGCAAAACACCGTCAGCTGCTTGTCTACGCTATGGTGTTTTTCTGCAGCTGACTCTGATTTATATGATCATGAGAACATGATCCACGGTCTTCCTCATAGATTATCAAACTGAAGGGCAAAGAGAAAAATGTAAGTTACAGCAGGTAGATTACTGGAAGATTACTGGGTTTTAGGGGGATGTTTTCCCAATCTAATTAAAAGGAAAGAGGTTGTTGTATTCTGTAGGAATTGTAAAGGCCCTTGAGGCAAATGATGATTATGGTAATAAAACTGTCTACTTTCAGTTGTTTTTAATTGTAAGGATTCAATGACAATTATGGCATGTCCATCATATCAATTCCGTGACGCACTTGCATCCTCAATGTTCTATATTAATGCATGTAGCTGCTTTTTCATCACCCAATATACGCAGTCAGATAAATATGAATTAACACATGAATCTATAAAGAAATGTTTCATCAATTCTTCTGCGGGTTCTCTGGATTCCTCCCACAGTTCAAAAAACATGCAATATGGGGATTAGGTAAATTGGACACTCTAGCTTGACCTTAAGTGTGAGAGTGGATGGTTGTCTGTCTCTCTATCTGTCCCTGTGATGGACTGGCTAACTGTCCAGGGTGAACCCTGCCCTTTGCCCTATGTCAGCTGAGATTGGCACAGCGCCCACTGTGACCGTCATGTGGATGGATGTTCCATGACCAAAAACAAATCAAATGCTTCTGCAGTCAAGCTGCAGCTTTCAGCAACTGGGAAAAAAACTCCACTGTAATCAATTATGTGCAGCCTGTGACTGATGCAGAAACATCCGTGTCCTCATTACAATGCATCTATAAAACAATTATTTTCACCACCCCACCCGTCTCCCCAGCATGCATGTACTCATTACACTTCAATGCTCAGTACTTGAAACACATTTAGATGTGTGGATGCATGTGCTTTTGTTTAAAGGTTACACAAACAGTTGTCATGATACATCCCAGACTCTTTGTGTTGCACCTGCAGCACACACACTGGATATACAGCAGCAGGGCAGCCTGCTGAGGAAATAAATGATAAGTTCACTTTAAAAATGACAAGATCATTGTATACGAATTAATTATGGATTTTATTACTGAAATGTTTGGGGCCATTGGTTTCAAGTGTTTCATTCAAAGTACCTTTTCCTTAACTATTACACTGCTTTGCTGCTGATAATAAACTCAAATTATTGCCTGTAACGTTATTCCTACTGACCTTCCTCTTTTCGCAATATAATGGTACATTCCAGAATGATCATTTATCATTCATCTATTAATATCATTGTTTTAGTTCCACTGTAATTCATGTTATTGTTGTTATAGCATACACAGGAACATAGGAACACAAGGATACATGGTCTAGTGCAGGTGTGTCAAACTCATTTTCACTGAGGGCGACATCAGCATAATGGTTACCCTCAAAGGGCCAGATAACTGTTATACAGAATAAATGTAACCAACTATCATATAAAATAAAGTTAACTACTCTGTAACATATTGCTAAATAACTTTCTGTATTTATTACTTATTCAAGTAACAAATATTATGCATTATAGATGCGACCCGGTCTATGATGGTGTTTCTTGACAAATTAACAGTTTCTAAATGTCTGTATCTGGTCGGGGAAGAACTGCTCACACAAAAACGCACCCTCAGAAAAAGACTTTGAAGCACGGGTGATTTCTTCAGCCACAATAAAGCTAGCTTTCACTGCCTCGTTATTTTTGGTTGTGGCTTTTGTGAACACATTCTGCTGCGATCACAGTCTCAATCTCTATTTCACCCGTCGCATGATGCGTATACAATGATACACTGCGATCTCGTGGCCAGATTTTTAAGACCAATTGATCACTCTCGGGCCACATAAAATGACATGGCGGGCCACATCTGGCCCCCGGGCCTTGAGTTTGACACATGTGGCCTAGTGGATCCTGCCCAGCAAAACAAACAAACGGCATCAATCTTGATTCTGTACAAAAAATGGTTCAGCTAAGGTATAAAACAATGCTATGCTTTTTCTACACACCGTAGACACATTGGGGGAAATTTAGGGCTCATTAACTTGTCGAAGGACACTTTGACAAGCGGATATTAAGGAGCCGGGGATCAAACTTGCACATGTTCCAAAAAGTTGATGACCCAGTCTTCCTCCGAAGCCAAAACTGTTCTCCCAAAGGATAACAACCTTAAATTGTGCTCCTGCTTTTAAGTGTAGGGGTCTCTTTCACTGAGCTTCACGGCAATCTTGCACTGTAATGTCAGCATTTTGTTGAGTGCTGAAGGGAGCTGTGAGGTTTGACCGACGAGGCATTTGTTGGTCCAAGATGCTAGTGCCACTTATAGTGGCGGAGAATTGCATACACATAACCTTTAATCAACGGCAGCTCTCAAACAGGTTACAAAATGCACTTGTGAACAATGCATTTAAACCTTACAAAACCAGAGGCACGGCTATTCACTCTAAATCTTGTCCCCCAAACAGGTCCAGTACTAAATCAGTGGTGCTACACCTTAATACCTGCTCTCTACAGAAAGTGTTTAATCTTTAATAACAGAAAAACCCTCTGAGCTTTCCTTACTATGGAAAACTTTATTTCCACTAGATCACATTTAGGACAGGGCGAGGTTGGATGTAACTTTTAAAACTAATGGTAAACCTATACAATCGTGCAGCTTCTAGGGAGCAGTTTTAGACCTGCTTCAGAGGATGAATTGCTTAATATATTTTAATTCCCTGTGCTATGATTGGTTCTGGCGTTGCCTTGCTTAGTATTAAACAATAAATAAAAAAGAAAATACCCCTGGTTTTGTTTTTCACCTCTAACATCATATTTTGAAGTTCAAATGAGTCCCATAAACAGCCTGGCTTATTGCCCTCTCTCACACCACTGCATCCTAATCTTATTTGTGTTTAGTTTCTGTGGGTTTTTGTGTAGTTTATAATGTGGATGTGGTGTTGTAAATCAGTGCTGTTCAAACTCAATCAATCTCTGATGTTTTCCATTCTCTTCTTTATTCTACTGGAATATATGCAAATATGTAAATGAAAAACTGTCAGTTTTTGCAGAAGCATGATGCCCCTGTTCCATCAACAGAAAATCCTATTATTTGGAGTGCACTTTTGTGCAATTTTGCTCCTACTTTTTTAACAGGATACATTTATGCAAGAAAAGTTGGGAAAGAAAGTGGCTAGTCATTTATCACCTGTGCAGCCTCTGCTTTGTCGAACAGTAAGATCCGTTATGTTTACTAATCGTACAGTACACAAGCTCAGGCATGCCAAGGTTATGTCAACTTCAGCTTTGTTCATCACTAATCTTTCTCCTTTTTTTTCTGGAAGCAATACGAGTCTGCTTTCAATCTAATAGGTGTGATATATCCTGAGGGCAGACAGTCGTGACTACAGGATAGAGTAAAAATATGGACACAGCTGGCAGCCTCCTTCTGTAAAATGTTTAGTGTCTCAGTGATTCTTATTACATTCTACTTTGCACTTCGTAACTACAACAGTTTCACCCTTTATCAGAAAAAAGGTTCACTGTGGTATCCAGGTGCTCAGACATAAAAGTCCTAAATTAGCTTCTAATTAAAACACAACCCAGTGAATACACCACAATAATTAACATTGCTATGGTGATTATTTTGCACACAGTGGATGTTGTCAGTGTCTCAGAATGCAAGTCAAAAATATTAAAAGCAAAGACTATGGTGCACTGATGACACTTTCAGAAAAGACCGATTTATTTTCCCACCAATCAAATATTCTGTATGAACAATTGATAAGTACATTGTTCCCAAAAAACTCTTAACAATGATCAAAGTAGAAAATACTAAACAGCCCTGAACAAGGCAATCAGAGATTCGCACAACAAGCCTCTGGCGGCCTCTGTTGGTCATATTGGCAAGTGCAAGTGTGGAAGCACAAACAAACAGACACACAGAGCCACTAAATACAATACTTAACTCCTACTCTGTGGGGTGAAGTAAAATGAAAAGCAGCCTATTATATATTTTTATTTAAAGTAGTCACTTGTTATGTTTTTATCCTTTTAAGCACTACAAATCACATTGCTTTGCATAAAAGGTATTATATAAATAAAGTCTAATTGATTGGGTGATAAGCAATTAGCAAAACTAGTTTCAAGCTTTTCAAAAAAGATTTGCTGCTTCTCTTCGTCCCATTTAAAACATGTCTCATATCATACACCTAAATACTGTGTCATTTTTCAGCATCAAAGAATTCTCCTCATCTAATGGCTTGCTTCAAATCCTCTGTCCGAAATCACCTTACATTAAATGTAATTTGGCTGCCATTTGAGTGTCCTCAGGCACTTACTGTACTGTGCTTCAGCAATGCTGTTATGACCATTCACTATACTGGAGCACATCCAAATAATATAGGGAATATAATTGGTTTTAAAACAAAAACATTTTCAGAGAAAAGACGGAACAGCTTTCAAGTATTGAGTGTGACTTACTCTTACACTTGAACAACAGCACAACCCTGGCTCTCCTTAAACTGGAGTAAAACCCTAATTAATGTTACTGGTGAAACTATTTCATGTCGACAAATATCTGCCGTGAAAAAGGTCTAGTTTTATTCTATTCTATATCCTAAGTATATCGGTGCTTCAGTCATTTAGAGTTCCCAACACTCAATTGATGTTTAAATGTATTCCCCATTAAACAATGAATGTTACACCGGTCAGCCACAAGAATAAAGACGGTAAGTGATTTGAATGTTGTGGGGTTTTTTTTAATAGTTGTGCAATGATCCCAGGAAAGCCAAGAAAATAACTGAAACTACAAATTATGTTTTAAATGAGGCCATGGGTGCATGCACCAACCTGTCACAATGTTAAAAAACTGTTGAAAATGTCAATGCATGAATGCCAAAGGCTTCCTGACTTTGTCTGTCAGGGTCAGGCTGGTTTCCTCCAGCTGCTCGACACAGACCTTGCGCCGCACTGCGTGACAACCAAAGTAAAGATGACGAAGAAAGATATTTCACAATGATAAGGGGCAATGGTCAACTTGGCCAGGGCCCTTTGAAATCCCTGGCCTGGAAATGACTGGGCATGGTGTTAGACACTAATGTGGATGGATGGTTACTCAGAGTCTCTATTGTGTTCTCTCGGTTACAACCAGTCAACTTATAACACTGATTGTATACAGTAGATAATATATTTGTGCTACCAGTTTCCACAACTTCCTTTTCTCATCAACAGTCATGGGTTTCCAACAGCCAGAGAGTGAAGTATCTGGATGCAACAGTTTAACCCAGAAGACTGACATGAGCTGAATCCATCTGAGCACATAAGGTAACTAATAAAGTCTCATTATTCATTCAGCACCCTTACTTTTCTCTGCTCCCTCCTACATGGCTGTCACAGTACTTCCCATATTACTCTGGGTTTTCAGGGTACATAATCACTGTTTTAGTATGCAAATGAGTTGAGATATAAATGTTTCTGGACAGAATTATAGTATGCCCACAAAACCCTTAAAAATGATCCGGGCTGTGAGGGGAAGTTTCAGCTCTCACAGCTGGTGTGTCTTCTGCAGCTCCTCATGACCCTGGTTTGAACTTCACTTGTCCACACTCTGCTGAGCTGCCACCACACTGTTTACACTCAAGGACCAATGGGCTTAATTTGCACTGCTAAATTATGTGACTCACTGGGCTAAAGCAATCAGCAGCCCATACTGCTCCATGCAGCATATCGTCTTCTTCCATTCAGGCCTCCAGAAACAAACAGGGTACAAATCAGAGAAAAGTTTGTGCATTACAAACTCTCATTCTGTCTGTAGATTTGTGAAGAAATTCCCAAAAATCAAGAATGATTTGTTCCAAAAACAGGCTCTTTGCACTAAATTTTCTGGCTGACATTTTGTGCCTGGCACCGTCTGGTGGTTAAGTCTATCCTCTAGATGCCCGTTCTACCTGCAGCAAAGTCTTGCATAGCATCTGTCAAATTTCACCTGCTGTTATCATAGAGGCAGAGATTATCTATACCATTGAATGCAATTAATGTGCTCTGTTCAACTGTGTGTAACACAGACTTTACTGTATTCTAACTAAATGGGACCAAGTGGACAGAATCTGAGCAGTGGCGGTCAGTCATAAACAGAAGGAAAAGTTGTTGAAAAAACTGTGAAAAATGCCACTGGATAAGCCCCTGTCCTGCCCTCTCTTCATGGGTCAGTCAGTGACTAAGAAGGCCTGGAGCCTGCTCAAACACTTGGGGAGTTTGGCTGAGATGCCGTGCCTGCAAGACGAGCACAATTTGGCAGGACTTCAGTTATTCCTCCCACCAAATCAATGTTTCTCCCAAGCGGAGCGTAGATCTGCCTGCAATCTGTTGACTGGTTGGCAGGGGCCAGTGGAAAACCCAGTCACTCCTCATTTTGTCCCATCCATGCATCAGTACCTGTCAATGGGGGATCAGGGATACTCCAAATATATGCAGCACCAAGACATAGTTGGGCTCCAAACAAGACGCGGCTGTGACAGATGGAACTAAATTATAGATACGGAGAGAAACGGAGATGAAATGCTTAGTTACCCATCTCATCTAATGGTGAGACTGCAGAACGCAACAGACAAAGGACTTTTCTGCTCACTCCTCACTTCCCCATACTGTGGTTGGCTTTTGTAGGCCAGAAAGGATGCTCTTCTTCTTTGTGTGTGTCGTAAGCGTCTGCTACAGAATACATGCTCTGGCAGATTTGCAGATAGTTGTGTACTTGAAACTGGTTTATTGCAAAATAGGGCTTTTTGTAATCTGTCAATTATTTTCATATTTAGTTTTAATGCTTTTGTTATATGCAGCAAAAATAGGCAGAAAAACGTAAAACACAGTCCTTCTTGTTGCACACTGGACCTTAAAGTGAATTGTCAACTAAGGTTTTTAAGACCAGATTAGAGCCAGTTAAAGACTTATACGACAATTCAATAAAACTGAAATGAAACTGAAAAACTCAAACCAACCAGTCTGAACTGCATGAGTTCAAAATAAAAGATTATTATTATTTTTTGCGGGGGCAGTTTCATTAGTGCTTTGTGCATGGACATAATTATGTTATTATTTTGTTTATGTATAAAAAAATAAAAAAAATAAAGCAGAGGAGGAAGATTAATTACACACACTTTCTACCCATGTTAATTATACACTCACAAAAGGCGATTCATTACAGAACCAATGGTCTTGTAAAGGACTCTAGGGTTAGGACAATGCCTTTCATTAATGGTGAAGAAATAAGTGGATCTAGCATATTTACTGTGAGCAAATACATTTGCAGACATAGTAACAAAACTTTTTTTTATGACTTGAATTTCCCCAAGCTCTTTAACTTAATAAATGCAGAATATGCAAATACTTTTAAATTAAAAAAAAAAAAAGGTTTAATTGCCATGCAGAAGATGCTTCACTTCCTCTTAGGTCTTAGTAAGTACACCGGAGGTTTATGATTCCACATCACCCTTCTGTTTAAGTTAAGTCTAGATATGTTAGAAAAACGTTAAATAAATGAAGAGACTCCTAATTAAGTCACACAGAGAATATCCTCAGCATCAACATTTAATTTCCACCATTCATCATGCATACGTATATTCTAGGCATAAAAAACAAGTCACGTAGAAACAACTGCTTTCATATGCATTACTGTTTATACTGCAGTTGCACAAACTAAGACATTTCCTATTGCTTTATTGTCATATACTGTCACCACAGGTTAAAAAAGTGTAATGAAATAGCACAGCGTGCACTTCCCAGAAATGATAAATTATGTAGGTTAGTAAACTAAGCATTCTGGGTATAGACCATGGTGCTTACATGAGACAATGTGCATTCAGGCCGAAGAGAGTCACAGCAGCATGCTCTCTCAGCACTTAAAAGTCTGTATTAGACACTATACTTCCATAATGTGTGTTTCTGGAATAAGGAAAGAACAGGGGACATGTTCTCTACAGGACAGACGCAGAAGACCATCGGAGACACCAAGAATGATACATCCACTTAAGCCATTTTGCCTTTCTTTCACCGACCGCCACGCACACACTGCGTGTGGAACAGGCACATTTGCATGATGCCGCTGTTACACTGACAGTGTGATGTATGCATCGCTGCAATTCACCAATCCCCACACACACACATGCAGGGTTCAACATATGCTCCGCCACGCAGAAGAAACTCACAAACAGACAACCTCACACAGAGCTGAAGCCCGAAACAGCGCTCGGCAACGACTCTCTCTCGCTCTCTCAACACCTTCTGAATTACATTTTCACAAAAGTTAACTCCTGATCAGCTACTCTTCATGTAATCAGTGAAGTTTTGTACACAGAGCTCAACTGTTACATCGCAGGGCACATTTTAATGTTGGCAAAAAAAAGCACCAACAGTCACAGTGTCTCATATTATAGAGTTGATTTATGTGCAAATTAAAAACAACTCAAGGATAAAACTCAAACAAATCGTTTCTTGAAGTCGACCTTCTTATTTTTGTTTCACACTGACAAAGCACCTGTTCATGTAGAAGATGGAGGGAAGGAAATGAGGGAATTCAACAAAGAGGCAGAGAGACGCAGACAGGTTTAAATGAAGGACAGGAGTGAGTGATGCGAGTGCAAGGAAAGAGAAGAAAATATGTAACCGGGCAAATCCTCACAATGGCCTTACTTTGTGTGTAATGTATTCGGATCTGGGCCAAAACCGGTAAAATCTCTTCTTCTTCTTTTTTTTTTTATGAAAGACACTCACCTTGTACTTAAGGATGTACGCGATGACAGCGCCGGATCAACAATGACACATTATCTAGCATGTCTCATGTGCCGTTTGATGCCACTGAACATGGAAATCTATGGGTTTTTTGTTCAGAGGAAAATGCTGGCGCGTTGAATGTATGAGTTAGTGTACAGCAGTATAGACCCATGCTCTTTTACTGTTGTATTCATGCCCCAGAAAAGCTCTGACAGATAGTTTTAGGAATGTGGCCTAATAGCTGCATTATGTATAGACTGATCTGTACAAGCTTTTCAAATGGTCTAATAGACCTTTATTGACAGTTTACATTTAGATTGTTGGAGTCCCAGCATTATTCTTTACCTCTGCTTTAGTCTAACATCTCTTATCTTGTACTTGCACAACTCCACTTAAAGGGACACTGTGTAGTATTTATTGGTTTATATAACCCAAAATCCACTTTTTTTATACATATTATGTGATCCTGCGTTGTCTAGTCGCTGTATAATAGTTTTTGTTTCCTTTTCGTAGTGTTTCAAAAAGTAATGTAAAATAACATGGTCATGGGCCGCTGTTGCATTGCCACTGTTAGCAGCGAGACGCCATGTTTCTACCAGAGCCTGTATAGACAAACCCAAAGAGAACAAATCAAGCATCGCTTTACTTGTAGCAGAAGTTCCGCCTCCAGCTCGCATCCTCGCCCTCTCCCCCTCCCTCTCGCTGTCTGAATAAATACTAGAACCTCATCTGCTGACACGGAGAAAGACGACGATGGCGACATTTGACCGGCCGAGGATACCGTAGCGCTCAGGGAGGGGAGGAGGTGAGCAGAGGAGCAGTTTGTTGTTGTAAATTTCAGCCTCTCCTCTAGA